>NW_015386508.1:587999-667028 GCF_001527695.2 Protobothrops mucrosquamatus | reverse complement strand
GAGCGGGCCGCGCTGCGCCTCTCTAAAAGAGACGCGCGTCGCGTTGCTGCCGCGCAGGGTTGACCCCCGGGTCGTGTTTATTCAGACGCTGACTCCGGCGAGGCTGCCTCTCCAGCGTTTTAAACCTTCAAGACCTTGCGATCTCGAGCATGCAACTCTAGCCGCGAGGCTCCTTCGAATTGTTTGATTTGTGGTTAAAGGGGGAGCCCCGATTCTTTCTTTTGTCGATGGGTCTCTTAAGAGCGCTGCGTTTTCTCTCGAGGATAAAACCTCTCGGCTCTGGGGCGTCCTGGCTTTGTCTCGCCCTTCCCACCGTCTGCAAATTCCCTGCGCCTGGCGACCCCGGGCGCTGCCCAGATTCCCCCCGCGGGGTTGGCGAGGGAGTGCGCTCTTTCCCGCCGGAGATCGGAGAATAATCTGCGCGATTATTTTAGAAAGGCGACTTCAGTCGAGGTGACTTCGACTCTCGAGCGCGTCAAAGGCGGCACTTCGAGGCTCGCGTTTCAACGCCGCCGATCAAGGAAAGCCCAAAGTGATCGTCAGAGCCTTATCCGATTTAAGGCCGCCTCGCTCGGACCGCTCCGGGGCAAGGACGGGGCGAAGCGAGCTTGGTCGCTGGCCGCGAGGAGGGAAAACGCCTCGGAGTGTAGCGAAGCGTGTCTCGCAGCTTCCGAAGGATCCGCAGCGGCTCGCTTCGGAAGCCGAATCGCGGCGCTGAGCCTCGGAGGAAGATAAACGGTTTCCCTCCTTTCTTAAGCCCAGCGAGATAAATAAGATAAATAAATAAGACGTTACTTAGTTTGGGTCGCGAAACGTCTGCAAGAAAACAACCAGACACCAGAAAAAACACCAAGGACCTCTCCGTTTGGGCTCAGCCGGCCGGGTCCAAACCGGGGTTACGGTTTTAGATAGCAGCGCGTTCTCCTTTTTTTGGGGAGAAATGACTTTCTCGCGCCGTGTTTCTCTCAGATAACCAGTGTGTTATAACCAGTTTGCGGCGGTGTGTGTGTGTGTGTCACACGCTATAAATCCTAAACGCACATTTTGCTTTTTTTATAAATAAACTGCAATTCGACAGTGGGCTTCTTGAGACCACTTCGCCCATCTTTTCCAGTTGGCCTCCCGAGGTGGCTAAAGGCTGGGCATCGGGATGCTGAACAGATTTAGGGAGAAAACTAGATCAAATTAGGGCTCGGTTTTTTTTTTTTTTTAGCCCACCGTTTGCAGTACTACGGTCTTCAGCCGCTGAGCAAGTAGTGGCTTTGAACTTCAGCTCCTGTCCGTCAATGGTCCGGAATGATGGGAGTTGTAATCCAAACCATCTAGCATTACTTAACATCGGGGGAAATTGACCCACACTCACAACCCAGACCCTTGAGACCTCCAGAGACCAAAGTGATGCTCCGTACAATTTCTTGACCCTTGCTAATACTCTTGAATACGTATTGGACGAGGGTGCTGATGGAGCAACTTGACGGCTGACTTGACGGGCGATGGAACTCTCCCCCCCCCGCCCCCGAGTTAAAACTCAGCGTTTGACCACTATGAACTGCCCAAAGATTGAGGCTCTTTCTAGCGCTATTCTCCAAAAATCAGAGCAGAAGTCTAGGGCTGTCCTTTTCGATCCGAAGAGTGATTTTTTTTCCAGCCGCGATCTCTATCAGCCCTCTCCCCCTTCCATTAGAAGTCCTGGCGCCACTTCCGGAGGAGGAACCCCTCCGGGAAGGGTTTGACAGCAGAAAACCAGGAGAGCGCATCTGCTTTCTGCGTTCGCACCGCACCCTGAATTAATAGCCGGGGATGAATTGCCACACCGAAGCCTGTGGCCGTGGCTAGCTCCGAGGACATTCCTGATCCCAAGCTTGGCTGAGCTGCTTTCCTAAATCTCGGGCCCTAAATCTCCGGCAGATTCTCTTCGCCAAGGATCTCGCTGAAACGGCTCGCCTTTGTCAGAGAGAAAAAAATGTACTGCCCCGTTAACTTTTGCAAGCCCCTTTTTTCTGTGGCCTCTTTTGAAACCTTTATCCATCGGGGGCGCGTTAACTTTAGCAGAGAGGATCAAAAGAGGCGTTCCTCTCTCCCTCTCTCTTTCCCTCTCTCTTTCCCTCCTCTCTCTCCCTCCCTCTTTCCCTCCTCTCCCTTCCCCCTCTCTCGCTCGCTCTCTCCCTCTAGCTTTCCCTCTCTCTCCCCCTCTTCCTCCCTCTTTCCCTCTCTCTTCTTCCCCTCTCTCCCTCTCTCTTTTCCTCTCTCTTTCCCTCTCTCTTTCCCTCTCTCTCCCTCTCCCTCTCTCTTTCCCTCTCTCTTTCCCCCTCTCCCCCCTCTCTCGCTTTCTCTCTCTCGCTCTCTCCCTCTCTCTTTCCCTCTCTCTCTCTCCCTCTTCCTCTCTCTCTCCCTCTCTATTCTTCCCCCCTCTCTCCCTCTCTCTTTCCCTCTCTCTCTCTCCCTCTCCCTTTCTCTCTCTCTTCCCCCTCTCTCTTTCGCTCTCGCGCTCTCTCCCTCTCTTTCCCTCTCTCTCTCCCTCTTCCTCTCCCTCTCCCTCTCTCTTCTTCCCCCCTCTCTCCCTCCATCTCTCTCTCTCTCTCTCTCTCTCTCTCTCTCTCTCTCTCTCTCTCTCTCTCTCTCTCTCTCTCGCACTCTCTCTCTCTCGCACTCTCGCTCTCGCCAAAGAGTGTCCTTTCCCGTATACAGCTGATTCGGATCTTCATTGCAGACGAAACAAAACGCGTGTTAGGGGGCTTTCACCCGAAAGGTGCAAGCAATTACAGAGCGGGTTCTGCAACGTCAGCACCAGAGCCCTGGTTCCTGGGAGGTCGCGGACTTCTTTAATCTGTTGAGAGAGGAGAACTAATGATTGGTGGGGGGGGGGGGGAACGGCGAGATCGGAAGTGAGATAGAATCAAGAGGAAAAATCATTTGGGCATCAGGAAGCCTGCATCTGAGCTGCTTAAAAAGGACCGGGCTTTCCTTTTAGGAACCCCCCCCCCCGCTCCGCTGCTGTTTCCCGCCTCCCACCACGGGGGCTCCTTGAGGCACTGTTAACCCTGTAACTGCCCAGAGAAGCCAGTTTTCTTAGGGCGCCTTAATATTAATAAACACCCAAATCTTCAGCCCGTTCCCTTGGCAATAACTTCGAATGAAGTCCGCGAGGCTTCCATGCGTGTGTCTTGTACGCGTGTAGCAATCCTCAAGACCTCTGGGCTGTACTTCACTCCACACTTACCCGGGAGTAAGTCCCAAAACCTCCCGGAAGCTTACTTTCGAGTACAGACGTGTTGCACGCATCCACAAACTCCAAGGCTTGCGTAAGACTGAATTGCGTTCTGTATGACGTTTAACGAATCAACTTCGGTTTTAATCTGGGGCCTTTGGAACCGGCAGTATTTGGTTCGCTTATTTGGAAAGAAGGAACATTTCGTGCTCTTAATTTCTCGCCTTTCTGGCTAACTTATATATTAAAAAAAGAAGGTAAAGGGAGTTTAGACGGTGTAAAAAATAGGCAGACGTTTAGGGTGGGGTGGAGTGAAGAAAGACTCAAGAGGGATCGGCTTTTCTCGACCGCGAGTTTTTTCCCTTCTGCCCCCAATTTGCCCTTTCTTATCAACTGCTGAAAGGAAAAGAAGTACTTTCATCCACAGCCGCAGAGGCTCCGTACCCGAGAAGCAATTTTTAAAATAATAAAAGAACTCACCCGGTAGCAAACACTTCCCAGCTTGGTTTTGGAAGAAGACGCTAAGATCCTAAAAGGGCCAAAAGGTGTTGGAAGCGTGCAAACTTTACTTTCTAACAATGTTTTCAGAGTTACCCGTTGGGCTGGCTGATGTACGGTCCAGTGGAAGAGTGGAAAGATTGTCCTGAAGAAATGAATGAAGAGAGTCCTGCTTTCTCCTTTGGGATCACTGTGTTTTTTAAACTGCAACCTAGAAGATCTCTGAGACAACCCATATCGAATCCAACGCGATTTACAAGCAGTCTTGTATCCTATAACAAACTATAACTTGCATGTCCTAGGTGGAGACATTTGGAGAAGAATTTGGAGAGGATATTCGCAGGAAGAGAAGGAGAAGGAAGAAGGAAGAAGGAGAAAGGAAGAAAAAGAAAGAAAGAAAGAAAGAAAAGAAAGAAGAAAGAAGAAAGAAAAGAAAGAAAAGAAAGAAAAGAAAGAAAAAAAGAAAAAAGAAAGAGAGAAAGAAAGAAAGAAAAGAAAGAAAAGAAAGAAAAAAAGAAAAAAGAAAGAGAGAAAGAGAGAAAGAAAGAAAGAAAGAAAGAAAAGAAAGAAGAAAGAAAAAAAGAAAAGAAAGAAAAAAAGAAAAAAGAAAGAGAGAAAGAGAGAAAGAAAGAAAGAAAGAAAAAAGAAAGAGAAAAAGAAAGAAAGAGAAAGAGAAAGAAAGAGAGAAAGAGAGAGAAGAAAGAGAGAGAGAGAGAAAGAGAGAGAGAGAATGAGAGAGAAAGAGAGAAAGAGAGAAAGAAAGAAAAAGAAAGACCCTTTACATGCTGATTCCCCTTAAATGGGCAGGGAAAATCTACTCCAGTTGGGAGAGGCGACCTTTGAAGGTCGCGGACCACATTGCAAAATGTGTTGAAAACCCGATGGGGAAGTGGCCTCGGAAGGGTTGTCTCATGATTTCTAAACAAAGTTTTCTTTTCCTCCTTGAATTAAGTTTTGATTTTCCCATGGCAGAAAAACATACCCTGTTTTTCCAATACCTCTAAAATCCATGGGGGGACATGAAGTAGTTTAGAAAGGGCTGCCTGACTTGAATAAAGTTGATAATCTTTTTATTTTTATTTTTTAAAATCCAAATAAGTTTTGATTTATGTCAAAAAGGACAATTGGTTATAATAAGGAATTCCAAATTGTGTTAACTGAATTCTGATTGCTATGGTCAAACATCATCAGATGCAAAGAAAAGAGAGTTTTAAGGTAGGATTGACAAATGTTTCCAGTTGGCTGTAAGGTAAATATTTTTGCCATTAGTAATTAAATACATTTGGCCCAGAGGAGAGTAAATTGTATAAAGAATGTTCTTCCATTTTTCTGCCAAAACTGTTTCAGAATTCATCCAGAAATCAACAAGCAAATAGAATTTGGTTACCACTACGTTTACTCAAAAGCAAATAATGTCGTTTCCAAATGAGTCTCCTTCTAGCTCATTTACAAATACACTACGAGTCTCTCATTACAATAAAATTAAAGAAAGTCAAAGGGGGAAAAAAATCTAACAAAAGCTAAAGTTTCTTGGCAAAGAATATTGCTGCTCCCTTAAGGTGAACAACTCTCACACACACGTTTTTTACATTTGCCTTTTCAAAGGAAATCAACGGTTTGCCTATCCCTAAAAATTAAGGCATTCGTTGCTGTTCATTTTTTTGCTTCTAAAAAAAGGGGGTCAAAATTAACCTTTTCCCCCCCCTTCTCTGCTCTTTCCCTGCCTCCATTCTTTTCTGCTAGGCAGAGAAGTGATGGGTTGAGTGCTCAGAACCTCATTTGAGATTCAGCTGGTCCTTTCCTTTTCAAGAGAAAAATGGATGAGTGGCTGGTGGGATTTCTGTGCCCCAGAATGCTGCATGTAATTTGACACGCACGGAACAACTATTCTGGACCAAAACACCCAGAGCACATTTGCTATGAGGCTGTTTCTGAATTAAGGACCTCGCTCAGGTTATATGATACTTGTCCCCAGATTATTGAACTTCTCTGTTTTTTCCTAAAAATTTTTTTTTTTAAATTGTACCTCTTGGAAAAAGAGGTCCATAGAACTCCATAGCTGAACCATATCAGTTTGATTGGCCATCATAAAAGTATTACCCAGTGATTGATTTTGTATTATTTTCCTCCCTCATAGACCAATTTAGCTTTCTCTGTTTTTAATGTGAAAATGTATCTTTCCTTGCCTGGTTCTGGGCTATTTAAGATGCACTTTACTTATCTTACACTTTCCCTCCAGGAACCCTGTATATAAACTGGACAAAAGTCAGATTATTCAAGTAAAAAGGCAGAGGAGAATTAGTATTCTAACTTTCAGTAAAGTTAGGACAGCATGATAGGATGAATCCATATGTAGGCTAGGCTGGAGACTGTTGATATGCTGTATATGCCATCCGGGGTAGCAAAGAGGACCAAAAATACACTAACTCAGATAGGACATGTTACAGAACTGTTTTTGGCTGTTTCAGGCCTTGCTGCATAGTATTTCCATGGGGGGAAATTACAGTGAAAGCCAAAGGTTTTTACTGTTATGCTTAGGTCTAAACAAAGCTCTCTCCCCATATACAAAGGAAAGGGCAAAAGCATATATATGTATTTGCATAATGCCTTCCTGTGAATCCTGTGTCAAACCAAACTGAGTTCATCAAGCAAGACAAGTTCCTAATTTGTTGTTTAAATAAAGATTGATGGTCGGTACTTGGCTATACAAACAATTCTTTCCTCTCCCTGCGCTGAAAAGTCAACTGCATTAGATGCCTCAACCTCATTGAACTCAACCTACACCCCCTCCTCCCCAAATAGGATAGGATTGGCATTCAAATATTAGCTGCCAACTCATGTTTTGAAGACCAGCATGTTCATAACCTGGAATTTTGTTTGGTCAGATTTTTAAAAAGTATTTTCCTAGTTTCCATTCTTAGGTTTAGTTTTGAGAAGCCCTGTAAATGGCAGTGGTCATTTCTTTAGTAAGATGTACCTGTTCCATCCACTTAGAATCTATCTTTTACTCAATCTACATCTTGTATCTCATTTTTAAAAATCCCACATATGAACTATCACAGCAAGCTATAAATGCAATTTTATACATACTTACTGGGAAGTCTCATTCAACTCAATGGGATTTTCTTTTGGATAGACTTCTGTAGATTAATCTTGTGCTCCAATTCTTAGGCATGAATATTTCTAGATTTAATGGTGTTTTTAGGTGCCACAGATTTGTATATTCAGATAGCAATTTATTTTCTCTAAAGAGGCAGGAGAAGAAGTTATCTTTTGAAAAATGGCCTAGAAACTTGATCAGAAATATAAAATAAAAATATAAAATATCTAAGATAAAAGCAAGCCAAAACTAAGAATCATTTTGTAATTTCTACCAGTTTTCAATTTGAATCCTGCCCTGTTGGGAGGGTTTAAAATTTACTTGATAGTCATTTTAGCTAAAATCTAAAGGGAAAAGTAGGAATTGTTTATGTTAAAAATCAAAGTCTCATTCAAAAGAAATTCTATAGCATGATTTGCTAACAGCACATATAATGCCAGCCTAACCATGCTTACTCAGAAATAAGTCTCTCTGACACAACATGTTTACCCATGGTTTACCTAATCATGGTTTAACAAGTGAATTAACTCAATTGCACACAACATGCTGAATCATACACGAACCACACAGCCAATTTTGCACAGCTGAGCCTCACATTAGCTAACCGCATTTTTAGCTACTATGCTGGGAAAACTCACTATTGCTTTTGTTCATATATCATCCTAAGTCTTGATTTGCTTAGCCATGATTTATTGAACGAGCCATATTGAGCTGGGTGGATGCAACAACAACTCACATGAGCGTCTGAGGCCAAGCTAAATCCAAAAAATGCTAGGGGATTCCTGGAACCTTAGCACTCAGACAAATTAGCCACCAATAGACACTTAGAAAGAAATAAACCACATTTATACACCATTCAAAAGAGACAATAAAAAAGGAGACTAGAACACATTAAGCAGGGATTAACACCAGACAAACAAACAATCAAGCAGAAAAGAAACTTCTAATCAAGGAACTACCAAAGAGAAAACCATATGCCCCAAACTACTGGCAGGGCAAGGTACTTGGTATATAGAGGTAGCAATGGGGCAGTGCCACATTCACTGGCAATGATGATGTTACTAGCTGGTCAATGAAATGTCTGCACGCTAACAACCAAGCTCAGAGAGCATCAAAGACTTCACAGTTCTTGTTACAATGCTGATTATACAGTATATTATCCCCTACTGAAACAACCAGTTGCAATGGTTTAAATTAGTGAACATGCCAGGCTAAAACCAAACGAAGGCTATAGGGCTTGCTGCATAATGTAAATTCACCCACTCCCTAGAAAATGTGGGGCCTGTGTCATAAGCCATGTGGATGCAGGATTCATTGCATAAGCAGGGAAGAAGCAAGGATGTAGTCTTCTCCTTCCTAAGCTCCTTCACTTGAGCTTTACCCTAGAAAGGCATAAACTGTGTTAGGTAGTGTGTGAGGATCTTATGTAAAACACAAAAAACACAAATAGGATCAGGGCCTAAATTTAAAGCAGAATCGGAGTCTGTACCAGATAAGGATTAGTCAGAAATAAAGCTTTTGGACAGGGGTCTTCAAACTTGGCCCTTTTATGACTTGTGGACTTCAACTCCCAGAATTCCTCAGCCAGGCACGCTGGCTGAGGAATTCTGGGAGTTGAAGTCCACAAGTCATAAAAGGGCCAAGTTTGAAGACCCCTGCTTTTGGAGGAGTATATTGCACGCGGATCAGGAACCACTGTTTCATGAGGCCAAGACTCTCTCAAGAATATAATAAGATATCTTAAGTCTTTGTACAGAGGTATTGATACACCCATGTGCTGGACCTTACATAGTCATAGAAACAGGCTTTAAAATGAGCAATGTGATGTTTGATTAACACGCCTAAGGCAGTCTTCATAGAGCAACCCAACCAGCTTCCACTCCAGACTAGACAGCCTGCTGCGCATAATAGGTCCTGAAGGAATGAAAATAATCATGGAGGACTAGAAGACTAGTTGAACAAATGGACGCTCACACATTGCTTTCAGTTTGACCATTATACATATATACAGCAATTATTTTATTAGATTTAGAAGGCTGCCTAACTCTGAAATGGGAAGCTTAGATAATTAAATCATATTATTATTCTATGCCTGAACCAGTCCACTTCAGGATGGAGGCCTCTTCATTGAAGGTTATTGACTGCAATCTGTCATGTTGGTCCAGTGCAGACAGGTTGATAGAGGCTTTGACTTCCTAGTCATTCAACTGAGTTTCATGCCTAATAGAGGACTAGGCAGTCCTTGATGCTCTTTCAGTTTGTTTTGTTGCAGACGTTTCATTACCTGACTAGATAACATCATCAGTGCTAGAAGGGAGTAGGTTTTGCAGAGAGCAAATCCCACTCCCTTCTAGCACTGCTGATGTTACCTAGTTGGGTAGTGAACCATCTACAAGAAAGCAATTATGCTCAGAGAGTACCAAAGACCCACAGTTCAACCCTGAGCTACAAATATTTTATTAAATTTGAGGGTGGCAGATTTTCTCTGGAAATTGAGAGAACAATCTCTCTTCTTTCTAACTCTAGGTTAAGTGACTTTTCTTCATGCATCTCAATTTGTTATAATTCCTTTTGAGACCTTGCTATGGATTTTCTGCTTTCTCCTACCATAAATATTCCAGGAACTCATTTCTAGTTCCACAAAGTGGGATAGATTTGTGCCAGTAAATCTCTCCAGCCAATAAAGTTGCACAGATGTTAGCATAGGGGGAAGAGAGGAATGCAGCTATTGTCTAAACTCAAACATATTTGATGGATGGGCTGAAATGATATTTCTCCTGGCAAAGGTATTTGTGTATATGCAGTGGATTAGCTTGCCATGATTCTGAATTGGGCAACGGAAAAAAATGACACCCAAGACATCTCTGAGGCATCAGCCTGGAAGGCAGAATCTGGAACTAAATAAAACAGGTAGTCAAATAACAGGCCTGTGTGCTTGTCATAGCAACAATTTATACTGCAATATACTAAAAAGATGGTATCTAAACTCTGAGAAAAGCTAATATTCAAGATAGTTTGCTTGTGTTTGCTTAATACTGGGTATGATTCCAGCCAACTGTGATTTATTCAATAAACCATAAATAAGCAAACAAATGTTAGTATGTTTGACTTCAGCCTAAATGTGTCCTGTTTCTTTGTTCTGAGGATTACCTTACCTAGCACAAGCTTCTTTCACTGTAAATTAGTTGTTAATGTTGTATAATTGATGTGTGAGAAACTGTGTTCAGCTATTTTCTTTTTGGTCTTGCAGGATACCTAGGTTTTTTTAAAACCAGTTTTTAAACCAGTTAAAGCATTAAAAAAAATTGACAGTTTTTAAAACAAAAATCCCTAAGGGGGAAAAGATTGGTTAATCACAATATATGAACTCAATCCTATAGTTTCATGGATAAACCCCAATTGAATACACACATCTGTGTGATTTTTGTAACTACAACACAATTATTTTCTCTCACTCCTTCCATATAAAGTCCCCTCCAGATGAATACAGTTTTATTTATTTCAGCAGCCCCATTTGGATGGTTAATATTCAGATTGTTGATGTTGATGATGATGATTGTTGTAACTGCCTTTAAAAATTGGAAGCCCAAATCCCTTGCTGATCCCTCAGATTTCTCCATCTCTTGACTCTTGATACAGCCAAAAGCATCGACAGTCAAAATTGGTTGAAGCTTTTTAGAACTTGTTTGCAGCTTGAGATGGCTGCAATTGGAAGCTTCTGGTGTTGACTAGAAAGCAGCAAACTTTGCAGTTTTGAAATGTTTCATGAAAATCTTGCATGGTATAAATACACGTGCATACTGTACATACTGTATGGTAAAATCAACAATTTACACTATCTATGACTTAGAGTTAGACTGTGAGCCAGAGTATAGAGCGCTCCAATTTTTTTTGTATTTTATGTAATATTGGGGATATTTAAACAATTGTAAAATTTTGTCCCTTTTTATAAAACAAAATAGAGAACCAGTTGGGTGTAGTAGTTAAGGCAACAGCCTAGAAACCTGGACACTCTTAGTTTTAGTTCCATCTTAAACACAAAGCCAGTTGGGTGACCTTGAGCCAGTCACTTTGTCTATGCCCCAGGAAACAGGCAATCGAAAACCACTTCTGAAATATTGCCAAGAAAATTCCAGGGACTTGTCTAGGCAGTTGCCAGGAGTCAATATTGTCTCCAAGGCACACACATTCACACAAACATAAAACAGAACCTCTAAGACAGGTAAGAACAGGAGTCAAACCACAACCATATATATACATACAGATAACACATACTTTTACAGTTATAGGTATAAAGATTAGGTAAACTTTACTTAAACTTTATAGGTGTGAAATTTATTTCTACTTCATATGGGATGATAAAAAGTCACTGAAATGACTTTCTGAAAAGAGCTGAGAATATATGGGGTCTTCTTGATACCCTATGTTATGCCAACACTTATATTACCCAAATAAAATATTCATGAATTAATGCTAAGGGTCAAGAACATACAACCCACTTATTAGGCCACCTGAGGAGAAGATGTCAGACATGAGTGATTTTTGATCATGTCATGTTGTGCCTTTTGATATAGGGAACAGGAGTCAAATCTCTTCTTTTACAGGAGCATTGGGGATTAAGGACAGAGCAAATTTAATTAAAAAACTGCCACTGCCTCTATCAAGGCTTCCATTGTAGACAAACTATGCAGAAAAAAAAGATTGACTTATAATAACAATCCCAGAGAAACTAAACTCTGTTTCTGGATAGTTCACAAGGTAAATCCTGATATGACAAATTCTGCAAATCTACTCAATGATAATTGCATACTACACTTTTCAATATAACAGGCAATTGAATCAAGCGATAGGTTTACATGTGGCAGTTATTCCTAATATGGTTACTAATGTGGTTTATCTAGCTATTGTGGTATTGTAAATGATGGATTACAGCTATATTTTAATCATAGTTAAAATAAACCACAGTTCACATAGAAAGGGCTAATCAGGATTAGTTTGTATTTTACAACCTTGGGGGGGTGTAAATCCTTTTTTCCAGATCTAGATGAAGAATACAGTTTATACTTTCTTATAACTCTTAACAATTACATTGTTACTGTATCTATTAAACTGTTAATTGGGTTATTTTAAGAGGTATGATCTGATATTTCTAACAAGGCTACTTTCCATTTAAATCTTTTTTCTTAGTAGTTTGAAGGAACAATTATTTCAGTTTCCCTGAGTTCACATTAACTTGGACAGTAATCCAACTATTGTTTTAAAATCTGAGTCCATTTCTTTGCTGTGATAAATTATGGCAGAGAAATGAAAGCAACATCGAAGTATATTTCTGGAATTATGAATATTTGTTGTTTTCTTGCCTAAGATTATTCTTAGGCACACTTGCTAAAGAGTAACTACATTGAAAGGGTAGTTTTACTTGTGAGAAAATAGACGTAGGATTGCATTTTACTCAAATTGGCAGTGCATAAGCCAATTTCTCTCTGTGTGTGAGTTGTGTGTATATATGTATGTGTGAAATCACATTTATAATAAAATACATTTTGAACAAGCAGTTTTAGGTTTTGCTAACAAATATTCATGTTTTTTTTTTAATGAAAGAACATTTTAAACACTACCTTTTATTTCTTCAGATCTTCCCTTTTCCTAAATTGCAAGTGTTGCAAAGGAAGGCAGTGATTTAATATTTTAGGAGAGACATTTTACAGCTTGCATTACATTCCAACTTGTATTTCTCACTACCCATAAAGACACAGAAACACTGTATGGGGAAAAACCCCCAAGGTGGTGGTATTTAGAAGTATACAGTCAGAATACAGAATGAAGAACACAGAACAATAGATATAATAATAGAGCTGGAAGGGATCTTGGAGGTCTTTTAGTCCAACCCCCCCCCCACTCAAGCAGGAGACCCTATACCATTTCAGACAAGTGGCTGTCCAGCCTCTTCTTAAAAGCCTCCATTGATGGAGCACCCACAACATTTAGTTCAAATAGGATTGAAAGCCCTTTCATCTCAATACAAGGAAGAGAAACTCAACCTGGCGCAAGTATTTAATTCAAGCTCAGTTTTATGGTATCTATCAGTGGCAATATCTACTTCAAGTCCAAATTAGATGCAGAAAGCTGACTTTGGGCAACTTCTGATTTATCTGCTGAGGTCCCAGATAGTGGGTCCTCTTGGCTTCCTCTGTAATCAGTTCCTTGATAGTAGGTGGGTAAGACTGCTAAAGTCAGGCCACCTCCAAAGAAAAGAAAAGAAAAGAAAAGAAAAGAAAAGAAAAGAAAAGAAAAGAAAGGAAAAGAAAAGAAAAGAAAAGAAAAGAAAAGAAAAGAAAAGAAAAGAAAAGAAAAGAATATTCATTAAATAAGATTCATTAACAATTATGTAGCAATGCTTTGTTAGCCATCCAGCAGATGTTGTGGGAGGAGCTTCTGAGTCTGCACAGATTCTGTACAATTTCTGCCCTTCCATGCTGAGATAAAGACAGATAACATCCCCCCCCCCCAAAAAAAATGTTGCTTCCTGAAAACCTTTTGGTGATTATGATAGACCCTTTCAAACTGAACACAAATATAATTTCAGAATGACTGTATGATGTAGAAATACAAAATTAACTTTTAATGACTATAATGTATTTAATCGCGTAATGTTTCCCACACTTGAGTTCAAAAGGGCAGAAAATATTTAGTTAGTACTCAGTGTCCAATGCATCTCACTACAATGAATAACAACAGTCAAGGCAGCATTGGTGGATTCCAGTTGCCCTGACACTATTTTTCCATTGTGTCCATGTCCTGGTGAAAACTTTCACCATATTCAGCACTGACTGTACCTAGATTTTCAGGAAAGAAGTCCAAGTGTGAATGCAGATGATAAACCTTCAGTGACATGTTGCACTTTATGGTCTTGTATGCTGTAAGCAGATTGTCACCTGAATGTATTTTGATGCTCTGTAGTTGCCAAGGAAATTCTCAATGACATCTTTGAATGCTTTCCAGGCAATTTTCTCCGGCGTCAGATCTTCGAACCATTTATCATTATCATTGATGATATATCTGATCTGTGGACTCAACAGATCAAAAATACCTTCCTTACTCTTGGCATCAGTTATTCCTGGAAACATCTGTCTCAAATAATGAAAGTCTTCACTTTCCTTGTCCATCACTTTCACAATTTTTTTCATCAGTCAGAGTTTTATGTGAGGCAAAGGTGAAAATATCTTTCTCAGGTCAACAAGTGGGTCGTGTGCTACATTTTTCTGCCCTGGAACCAAATTCTTTTGGGGTGGCCATTTCTTTTTAATGTAATGTGCTTCAACAACGGTTCCATGTTTTTGTATGTTTCTTTCATATGTGCAGCATAGCCAACAGATACCGAAGGGTGTAGATTACCATTGTGTAAAAATAGAAGTTTTCTATAAAACACTGCACGATAGGTTAAATTATAGGTTATTTTCATGATTACCAGCCAAAAATCTGTAAGATACACTCGAAAGTGTCCAGGAAGCAAAATCTTTGTTGTCCAGTAGAATCAAGCAATAGAAATTATATGACATATTAGAAACTAATTCTAATTATTTAACGGGGAACCGAGGACAGAGTTCAGATGGAAAGAATGCCTTTCATTGAAAAACAGAGGCAACCAGCCATACAGTTTATTATTGTTATTTAAGAAAAACAAATGGGGGGGGTTTCTTGGTAGGTAGTTAGTGGGATAGATTGCCTCTAAATACACATAAGGATTCTACTTTAAAAACACCAATCTATAGATGTTTATTCAGAATAAGCCCCCCTTATAAATCGATCAAACTGGTAATCTTGCTCTTAAATAGGATTATTTCCTACAAGGTCATATTTGTATGTTAAATGATGCCTAGATCGGCCGCTTTCTACAGGATGCCAAGGGTTACTAGAAAGGAAGTTGCAGGTTAAGGATCCAAGGGAAACCCCGTCAGGCTGCGGACTCTTTCCAGGGGTCCTCAACCTTGGCCACTTTAAGACTTGTGGACTTCAACTCCCAGAATTCCTCAGCCAGCAAAGCTGGCTGAGGAATTCTGGGAGTTGAAGTCCACAAGTCTTAAAGTGGCCAAGGTTGAGGACCCCTGGGACTCTACCCCATCTCTATCTCTCGGCCTATTTTCTCTCATTCGTAGCCAGCTGGTCCAACCTTGAATTGAAACCAACAGGAAATCTAATCACTCCCCCAATCAGCAGGAAATAAACGAAAGCTGGAGGTGGGGTGGGGGAGCGGGCGCTTGTCTAACCACTTCCTCGGCCTTTCTCTTGTCAAGCTCAGGTCACGGACGAGGAGGCGTCTCCCCTCGCTGATGATTCCCATCCATTTCCAGGGCGATCCCGGCCACCCCTTTTCAACCCCACCGAGCTTTTGGGAAGGAGTTGAAGGGCCGCGGGGAAAAGACGACTGGTTAAAAGCGCGGGACGGGGGCTCCCTCCAAGCCGGAGACCACCAACTTTGCCGGGCACGCTTTAAGGGGCTCTCTTTGAGAGTTCCGGGAGGGCCAGTTTCTCCCGGCTGGAGGAGGAAGAAGCGTTGAGGTCCGTCTCGTCCTCGCAGTGAGTCTCCTATTGGGCTTAGCTCGTCTTTGGGGCCTCCCCGTCGCTTTGGATTGGTGGAACTCGGAAGGAATTTCCGGCAGGCTCAGTCCGGTTTTGTCACTTCAGATCTCCAGGCCAACTTCCATCAGAACAGATCTGAAGGGACCTTGGAGGTCTTCTAGTCCAACCCTCTGCTCAAGCAGGAGACCTTATACCAGGGGTCTTCAAACTTGGCCCTTTTATGACTTGTGGACTTCAACTCCCAGAATTCCTCAGCCAGCGTGCCTGGCTGAGGAATTCTGGGAGTTGAAGTCCACAAGTCATAAAAGAGCCAAGTTTGAAGACCCTTGCCATATCATTCGAGACAAGTGGCTATCCAGGCTCTTCTTAAAGACCTCCATTGATGAAGCACCCACAACTCCCGACGGCAAGCTGTTCCACTGGTTAATTGTCCTCAAGGTTAGGAAGTTTCTCCTGAAGTCCAGGTTGCTTCTCTCCTTGATTAGTTTCTTGTCTTGCCTTCTGGTGCTTTGAATCTCTTTCCTGGAGATCCCTTTTTTTTGGGGGGGGGAGTGTTCCTGATCGCGGCGTACTCCGGACGTTAAACGAGACGTGTTTTTTTTTCTCCGTGCCGTGTTTAAATCCCCTTCTGGGTAATTGTTCTTTCCTCTCGATATGTCAACTTAAAAAGAGATTCTTTCGAAGTTAATGGGACCTATTTAATTGACAGATAATTCTACCAATACGGAAGCTTTGATGCCGGGAGCGGAAATCTGATTTCCGACGCTAAATTTCCCCAACCGAGAGACTCGCTCGCCAACATTTGGCGAGCGATTACAAGGGAGGAAGCCCAGCGGGTGTAAACAAGGTGAAGAAGGTGCGGATGGTGACAATCTACAGTGGCTAGAATTGTAGTAATGCTGCTTCCCTCCCTCATGCTTAACGCTGTTGGTCAAATTGTGGGTATCCGTGTGAGATTGCGGAGAGCGGAAATGCGGCGTCGTGGCCTTTGGTGTGGAAAATTCAGATTAAGGACTGCTCTTTACCAGGGTAAATACAGCGGGATTTATCTCAAGCAAGGCTTGAACTTGCACTCCTGAGGCAGAAATGCTACCTCAAACTGTACGTTCCCTCTGCACGGTTTCAGCTAGGAATCGGGATGCGCACTTAAACCGGTCTTGAATGAAATCCAGGTTCAAGTCTACCCCGATGGTACGTTTGGAATCCCGGGACAGGTTTTCAGAAGGCACGTCCCTTAAATAGGGCAGGTGCCACTAACGTGACACGCCAAGAGCTCAATCCGATGGAGTAGCCTTGCCAAGCTAATTCGATATGTTGGGCCAATTCAGGTAGTCCCTTACTCCAGGGACGTGAAGCTGGACATTAATGCGGAATGCCATCTGGTTGGCATCTGTCATCTGGACAGGCTATTTATCAGGCAATTGAAAGCAAGGATATTTAAACCCAAAGCCCACAGCTTGTAGTTAAGATCCCGGAAGTTCTAAGCGCCCTGCAAAAAGGCGAGGCCTGCAGCAAAATACTAAATTTGAGATTTATTCGAATTACTCATTACTCAGCCTCATTACTCAGCCTCGAAGGTAACCAGAGAAGGGCTTGAAAACCTGAACCCCAAGTGGATCCGAATAAAGCCCCTTCCATCTCATCACAGACTCTGGCCATGTCCCTAGAGAGTTGGAAGGTCCCCCAAGCCTTGTCCTTCCAATATAACAGGGAGACCAGATTTCATTTCATCCCAACGGTAGGTGGGCGACTCTATAAATCACCAGTCAGGAAATGACTTGTCTTGCTTGTTCTCCACGAGACAACCTACCAACGGGGTTTATTTCCAGAACTGCCGCCTATAATCCCAAACACCTGTGGCTATTGGTACATCCGCCGAATTCAGCTGGATTTAGGGACGAAGCATTAGGAAAAAAAACAATTTTCAGTTCTCTTTGCAGCCTTAGTAAAGTCCCTGTAGAGTCTCATTCCTGCGGCACTTTCGTGCCTTTGCCAGATTCATTCGTCGCGCTAAATCATGATGCGATTTGTAAACCGTAGTTTGTGTCTGGCTGAGCATAGTGGGTGAGGCCAACTCAGTTGCAGCTTCCAGAAATTGAGATAAAAGCGAAATCATCCTCTCTCTCTCTCTCTCTCTCTCTCTCTCTCTCTCTCTCTCTTTTTTTTAGAGCGACGGTTTCAGCTTTTGGTGATCAAATCCTTGCACCAGGAAGGAAGGAACCTCTGAAGGTGGCCCAGCCATTGCCACCCATTCATCCGTCCGGAATTGGTCTCGGGGACAAAGCGATCCGGCCCATCTCCCTCGCGCATATTCTTCACTTCGCTACGCTAAGTGCGTAGACAACCCTCCGGTGGCTCCGTTGCCTGAATCTCCCGGGCAAAACAGCCGCCACTCTGGCCGAAGCGCGCGAAGGACAAACATGGCTGAGGCGCTCCTGCTTCAGCCCTGCGCCTTTCCTTTCCTTTCCTTTCCTTTCCTTTCCTTTCCTTTCCTTTCCTTTCCTTTCCTTCCTTCCTTCCTTCCTTCCTTCCTTCCTTCCTTCCTTCCTTCCTTCCTTCCTCCCTCCCTCCCTCCCTCCCTCCCTCCCTCAAGGAAGAAGCTGCCTGGATGAAAGCCGGAGAAGTACGCGGGATCCCTCTTTAATCCTCTCTGGCAGCCTCGCCTGTCGTCCCGGCAGATTCTGCTGGATCGCCGCTCTTCTCAGCCAGCCCGGCTGCATCTCCCGAGGCCAGAGACAATTCTGCGAGGCAAAACGAACTGGCTGGGGCGCCTGGCATCGCTTCCTCTCCTTCTCTGGCATTGAAACTAAAACGTTCCGGTGGAAAGGGAGAAATCGGTTTTCCAGATTGCGCTCGATCGAACCATTTTTTTGGGGGGGGGGGGAGTTCATGAAGTTTCCCTAGCTTCCCCTTTTCCCCCCACCGACCCAGTCGTTTCAGCAGGTTGAAGGGAAAAAAAAACTTCCAACAGGCTCTTCTCTTTTCTGCAAATGAAGCTTGATTTCAGCAGTGTTGAACCCAACACAAACAATGGTGATTGTAATTTCAGGTTTCCCCTCCGCTCACTGCATGAAAGAGAAAATACCTTTTATTAAACCCTGTCTTGAAAGGACTGGCTTTTCTTTCCCATTCGCTTTCCCCCCCCCCCTTCCTCCTTATTTTTTTTATATTTTATTTTAAAAAAAACCTTTTTCCTTTTGGCGGAGGGGCAAGAAGGCTCTTGGGTTTAGGAGTCAACTCTGCAATTTCTCCCGGAGGCACCATGGGCAGAATGTAATATAATGATTTGATGTTGCCCCAATACTACCAGCGATGATGGGTGGACTATTTAACTAGTATTAAATTCCTGGAAAAAGAAATTTGGTTCCTCCCCCCCACACACACTTTAATAATGGCAAGATAAGCCAAGCATGAAAGAGAGCTGAAGAAAAGCCTATTTGCAGCTTGCAATCCTTGCTTCCTCTAAAAAGGTCCCTTTTATATGCCTGTCTATGTATACACCCACAGCCATTTCAAGGCTGATGACAATTTACATTATAACCGTGAAGGACCAACAACAAAACAAATAATTATGCAATAACGGCTCTTTTTTTAAAAAAAATAATCACATAACTTAAAATCTACCTAAATAAAAATGTAAATGTTCGTTTGTTCAAAATCTTAAATCTCCGAAAGTTCTTCACCGATTGCTTTGAAATTTTGACACAACGTTGCATTCAAATACGCGCATGTTTTTATATACCTACTATTATATAGATGTCACACCTGTGACAGGTAAAAACATGATATATTACAAACGTGCGCTTTCTCTTTTCTTTCTTTTCCATTTAACCAGACTGAGCCACAGCAACGCGTGGTTGGGTACAGCTAGTAGAAAAATAAAATGCTTCTTTCTGGCCACCCAAAGAGCTAAAAGCTGCTCCAGAAAAAACATCACCATCACCACCACAAACTCTTGAAGGCAGATGAAGAAAGTTCAAGATATATCCTCCCTGTCTACCTTCAATTGTATTATTTTTTTCCCCTGTCAAACATGTTAGTTCTGCATTTTGCAGGAGTGGTTTGATCTTTAAGCCACAGTTACTTAGAATCGGATTGCAAGTGAATTGCTTACTAGTTGGACATAAGGAGTTCTTCGTCCCTCTTTAATAGAGGTAATCACCTAACTACTGTTTTTTTTTAAATAACATCCAGTCATTGCTCTTTTGGCACAACAAGTATAGGTTTTATATTGCCTTGATGGTGGCTGAATGATACTATAAAGGCACTATGAATCATTATGAATGAGAAAAGGTCATTGGAACTGGAACTTGACTGTGTTACCAAAGGTTCTTCCATTGGAAGAGCCAGTTTGGCCTAGTGCAGAGGTGGGGAACCTTGGCTCTTTTATGACTTGTGGACTCCAACTCCCAGAATTGAAGTTGAAGTCCACAAATCATAAAAGAGCCAAGGTTCCCCACCCCTGGCCTAGTGGTTAAGGCACCAGGCTAGAAACCAGGAGACAATAGGTTCTAATCCCTCTTTAGGAACGAAAGCCAGCTAATTGACTTCAGTTGGGCCACTCTCTGTCAGCCCAGTCCACCTCATGGGATCATTGTTGTGGAGATAATATGAGGAGAAAGGAGAATTTGATATGTCTGTCACCTTGAATTACTGACAGGAATAATAAAGGCGGGATTTAAAAAAATGTAAAAAATAATAATTCTGTTAGATATCCAGGAAAAAATGAAACAGTTGACATCTTTTATATATATATATATATATAAATATTTTATTAATTTTCTAATTTAACAATCATAAGTACTTAATAAACAACGTGTTGTCTGGGTCCATTAATAATTCAGTGGTATATATTAATTTTTTCAGTCTAGTTCCAATACTACACCATCCAGTGCTTCCTTGGTCCTCTCTTCTTCCGGTGGTATGCATTTTTCCACACTGGGCAAATACAATTCTTGTTACTGTTAATACATATACAATTAAATATAGATATCATCATCACATTTTTCTGGGATTGTACATAATATTGATAGTGTCAGTTTATAATATCTTTTCTAGCCACAACATATCTCAATTGCATTTGCACTTAAAATCCATTTGTTCAATCAATATCCTGTTTTTCCCGCTTTTAAATTTTTTTTAAATTTCTCCTCAATGTTCAAAGTATCTCTATTGGTTGTAATTTTCTCATAGTAAATTATATTTGGGTAACCAGAGACTTCCCTTATTTGAACCCTTTTAGAACTTTCATATTTTCCATCTCATAACAAAATATAATATTCTAATTGCAAATCCTATCCTTCTAATTATAATACTTCTATTCCTAACAGTTATCCATTTTCTTAACCATGCTCAAATATCTGTTTAATAGTGTAATATCTCATCTAATAGGTCAAAGCCTCTATTTTATTCAGTCTTACTCTAGCTTTCTTCCTTTGCCAAATAACTTTCCAAGTCAGTACATTTGAATCATCAAGTAATTCTTCCTCTGTTTCTGTATATATTGTTTGGAATGAGAAAGAGAATTTGATTGAAGTATTTTTGGAAGAGCGCTCAACCCATTTATAATCATTAAACAGCCTCCAACTTTCTCCTTCAGTTTTTCTTTTCATTTCTTGTTTGTCAATATCCAGCATTTCTCCTAACAGCTTTGTCATCCGTTTGATCAGCTCTTCTTCTTTATCTTCAAATGTGTTCTGAGACCTTCAAAAGTAAGATATCTTTTCCATTTCTGGTGTTACCACTGCATCTTCTAATTTTTCATTTGTCTGTATCTGTCTGTTAATTCGTTCCTTTATGTCCCTTATCTTTAGATCTGTTTCTTCTGATATTCCTTCTGTTTTCTGGGATACTAGTTCCTTCTTTGTAGTCATTGTCTGGATTTGTAAGTTTAGATTAGGAAATTGTTCTTTTATCTCATTTGTATTATTTTTAGTCTCATCATGAAATAAAATAATTGTCTGTTGAATTGATTTCAAAATAGAATTTCTTTCTGAGATTCATTAACATTTTCTTGTTGGTATATCAAGCTGGGAGCTTCAGAGACAGATGTTAAAGATGATTTTTTTTACCATTTAAGGCTAAGTATGGAACACTCCATTTTGTTTTTGTATGTAGTCTTTATAGTCCAATAGGGTCCCCAACACAGATAAGCAGCCCAAAAGTTTTTTTTCTCTTTTCCCAGCTGCAGTCTTCAAAAGTGAAAGTTTCCAAGGACAACCAAAGTTTTATCTGAGTCTGGGCTTCAAGCCAAGTTCCTTGAATAATAAATTGTAGTGCCGTAATTCTCCACTAGATGTCATTAACACTGTCTTCCAGCTTTTTAAATCCAAACTTATATTACAAACTTTTCAAGTCTCTTTTCTAAAAAAGTCTCAAAAATACTTTTAGTCCCCAAATTTCAAAGCTATGTATCTGTATTGGTTTCAAATTAATTTTGTAATTTTCTTTATTTCCCCCCAAGCAATTAGTTTGCCGCTTTTCTTTTCCTAAGGGAATGGGGTGGGAATTCCCCTTCCCTCTCTCATCGGGGAGGATTCTTTGCTTTGGGCATTTTTTTTCAGGAAAAAGTCTTAAAATCATAAAGAGAGGATTAGTCTCACACAGTTCCATCCACATTGCTCAAAAATTGCTCGTTAGTGCTTATTTTCTTTGGTTGTCAGTAGCTTCTGACTGGCCACACAAGTGTAGCCAGTCTTTCCCCCACCAGTTTGGAGGGCTTTCTTGGATCAAACAGAGGGGCCACCAACCCTTCACAATCAACAAGTATCCCCTCCTTCGTCGCCTCTCCGGGGCAACTTTTGACTCTTTTTAGGTCCCCAGCAGGGCAAAATCGAACGTAGAAGATGGAGCCCCATCTTCCTGCGCCCGTTATGCCATGATGCCTAACTGGAAGTCCAGTTGATATCATCTTTATTTAACCCCAGTTGTATCACAAATTACATTCCATTTGTCCTGTTTTAATTTTCAGTGATGCTTTCCATTTTCTGTAGACATAGAACTTTGGACCATCAAGATAAAATTGAGTCTAGAGCAACCTTTTTGGCACCAGAGACCAGTTTCATGGAAGATAATTTTTTCATGGACCAGAGAGGGGAAGGAGGAGTACACAATCTAGATCTCTTGCATGCGCAGTTTACAGTAGGGTTCATGCTCCTATGAGAATCTAATGCCTGATGATCTGAGGTGGAGCTGAGGCAGTGATGCTAGCACTGGGAAGTGGCTGCAAATACAGATGAAGCTTCACTCACCCACCACTCACCTCCAGCTGTGCAACCTGGTTCCTAACAGGTAACAGACTGGTCCATGGCATGGTGGTTGGGGACCTCTGGCCTAGAGGACTTGTCCTCCTGCTCTTGGCAACCTGAAGCTGCAGAGGGTATATAAGTCCATATGATCCCTGGTTAGCAACAGGAGATCCCTGGTTAGCCCCAAGAGCTATCTCTCCACCCATCATTGTCAAATCTGGCAGCAGCTCCCCAGGATGTCAGAGCCTGGCAAGAGAAGTGTTTCTGGAATGAAGGTGCTCTTTAGTGAGCTGTTCTCTTAGTACACCTGAAATGAGGTTTTGATCTGAGTCGACCTCAGAGCATGTTGTCAGAGTGTCTAAGCAGCATTTCTAAAACCAGGAACTGCATAAGTAGTATGACACACCACCCCTGGCTGTGGAACAGCCATATCACTTGCCTAATGGCTCTTGCATGCAGAGGGCTCTCCAGAAAGCAAAATTTAGAGACATCATTCTGTCTCTAAATAACAATTGTGAGTTTAGCCATGACCTGGCACAACCCAGCAAACAAGAAGAAGCAGCAGCATAACAATTACACCATCAGCCATTGGAACAAATGCAATTAGAAGTGGTGATTCTTGGGAGAAATGATGGACATTTTCCAGCAAAATGGACCATGCCATTATGGAAAAAGCAAACCGAATGCTTAGGTCTGAATAGTACAGCCCTAAAAATGACAATGTGATGCAGCTGGATTCAGAGTGTATGAAGAAAGTGTAGGGAACTGGACAGCAGAACACAGAATTGTACCACTGAAGCTAGAAGGGTAGTGCAGGCAGATATCAACAAGCTTGCTTTGTTCCACCAAACTATAGGTACCTCACTGGCAACAAGCACAAGTCTCCATCTGAATTCCTTCATGGTTGCTGATATTTTTCCAATATCCTAGGCATGTTTTTGATGAACATGTCTTCCTCTGGTTTCCGTAACAATTAGGGATAGTCATCAGCACAATAGCTGTGTAACAAGGCACATCCATTCTTTGGAATGTGGTATTCCATGGAATATAAACAATTCTAGGCATGCTTCCGTATTTTCAAAGTTTACTGATCTTCAGGCTCGTTATTCAAGACACATCAGTCACAGGAAAGCAGCGATGTCTGGTGTGCCACAGGCAGTGCATCTATCATAGTTCACAGCAGCTGAGACTAATATTAGTTTTGCAATACTATAGAAGTTACATGCTAAGAGTGAATCTGGCATGCCGGAACTCTGACAAGTCCATTACAGCATACCTATATCTGTGCTTAGGTTCCTATACGTATAAATCATAGTAAATAAAAATAAGAATACATACGTACTTTAATATTTGCCTCAACATTTCTGTGTGCACCTGAACATGCATTTACATATAATGTGTGCAGCTATGAGGAGTGTGCTTGCCTCTGGAAGTCATTACAAGGGCAAACACATACAGGAGGAAGCAAACTGGAAGCAGGAAAACAGCAGATGGACTTTAATAAATGAAAAATGGACCAGTTCCCAATTAACTGTTGAATGAGTAGAGACATTGAATTACACATTTGATTATACATATAAAGTCTTGTCAGTGCATGTAAGTAAGTATTGAATTCCACCAATGTATGTCTCTGCTCCAGAACAGAGTGAGGGACCAATTTCCAGCATTACTAAGGATCCCTCGGTAGAAATGGCAGGCCAGTCTCTCCTTATAGAGAGCACTACAGTGGAGTCTGCCTGTGAGCTATGTTGCTAGGCAACCAATGGAAGGGGTTTAGGTCACTATGGAAACAGCTGTATTTTCATGAGAGTACACCCTTCCAGTCCTGCATAGTAAAGGGTGATCATTCCAATGGCACTCTTGTGTCACTCTAACATCACTGTCTACACTGCCGTAGTAGGACCACGTATAAGCAGACAGAGCCATAGAGAACCAAGCAGAATCTATGGCCGAGTCTTCTTCCAAGCAGTTGGAGTTGGTAAGTGACAAATGTTATCCAAGCTGTATGTTATTGCAAGTGTGGATAAGAAGGAAGCATTCTGGACCGATAAAGTAACATACTGTATATTGCAGAACATCACTTGGTAAATTAAAGAAGAGCATTGTAGAGAATTTGGGGTTTACTCTGCAGCACTGTTGCTCAGTTTACCCTACCTGTACATGGCGGATTATTTGGGACAACAAACTGTAGACAGCTTACTTTAGGACAAGGGTATCCAACCTTGGCGACTTTAAGATTTGTGGACTTCAACTCCCAGAATTCCCCAGCCAGCATGAGCTGAGATTGTATACCAGCTCTGGCTGCAATTGCAGAAGCAGGATCTTGCCAGCCAATCTCTATGGAGAGAGAATGGCAACAACACTGTGACAGCTTGCAATGTAGGCATCTTGCCAAAAAGTTGCTTATCAGTTTAGTTTAAGAAGAAGAACCATACCCAAGGATCAAGAAAGTTCTTTTGGAAATTACCCTGAAAACCACAGACTAACGTCCCCTTTCTGTACTTCAGGATGTAAGGTGCATTGCACAACCTATTCTTAGCAGATCTTTTGGTAAGAAGGAGGGTGATACCCTGGAGTATTCAACTCCTTAATCTTGACATCCAGGAAAGTTACCAGCATGTGACACTAGTTAAAAAAATGAGAATGCTCCCCAAACATTTTGTATATTTTAATGGAGACTAGGGACATTTTCAAAGACAGGGAGATCTGTGCTTGTCCCAGGAAAGTTCTCATCCCCAAGATTAATAAATTACAGACTAGGGCATTCTTCTATGTCTCTAAAAGCATTCAATGGAAAATGTCTGAACTTAAAAGTAGCACGGTGGCATAAAGCAGAGTAGCTGTCCAGGGCAGTGACAGATTTGGGCTGAGGGCTAGTGAAATCCTTGCTCTAAAATACACTGAAGTGATATACGGATTTCCCTTTCTACTAGTTTTTCCAGATTGCTCTTGAGTGAATGAAGTAATGCTGTGTGTCCTACTTCTCAATATTGTCTTTTCCAAATAAATTTTAAAGAAACAATTGAAGTACAATAACGGAAAGTCTTGTGGAAAAAAACTCAATAACATTTAGCTCACACTATTATTTAAGAGAAAATTGGTACAGCATGCTTTACAGATGGTATATAACTCCATCCATAATTGTAAAAAATAGATAAACCATGTAATAAAAATACTGGAGATGTTGTGATAGTAAAGGAACATTTGATTATGTGTGATAGTCATGTAAAAGAAAAACATACTGGGAAAAAGAATATAGCATTGTTCAAAAAAGTTTAAAAAGAAAGCTTGAATTGAAACCTCAGTTTTTCCTACTAAGAATTGTTCCAGAACAACTTTTTAAAAAAATACAGTTTATTAAGATTTATTTTGATGGTTACAAGAACAAATTTAGACTAATTTTGGAAGAGACACTTTGCTGACAATATTAGATCAGGAAATGAAACCTGAGGAATATGAAGCAATGGCAGAATTAACAGTAAACATCCAGAACAGAAGTTTAACTAAGTTTAAGCAAGAATGGCTCCAATATGCATCATATGCCATATAAGTAAAACTTGGACCCTCATGGTTTTTAAGAAGGAAATTATACATGATATAAAGAAAGTAATTAGAAGAAATTTTAATGTTATAAATATTTTGATGTAATGACAAATTAGGGAGGGAATTGGGAATTTGATATTGTTTTTACTGGTTTTTTTCCTTTCTATTATTTTATTTTTATTTATTTTAAAAATATTTATTTATTTTTTTAATGTTTTCCTCTTTTCCTTGCCTTTATATGATTATATTGTTTACTTTTGGAACAAAGGCAAATAGCGGTGATATCAATACTAATATTAATGTTTACAGTTTTGTGGGAATATTTAATTATATTATAATTATAAGATGATACAATGAATGAATTCAGTTCTATACATTTAATTAAATTTAGATTGTATGATATTTGTAAGTTCTTTATCTTATTCTTTATCCATCATGTCTTTTTTCCATTTTGTTTTGTGTCATTATTTATTGTCTTCAGATGCTTTTAGAAATAAAATTAAAAAATATTGTCTCTTCCTACCTCTAAATTCTATCTGACGTGGCTAAAAGTACCTACTAATAGCTGCCAAATGTCTTCTAACCTTTTGGGCACCAGGGACCGGTTCCATGGAGAAAGGTTTTTCCATGGACCGGAGAGTGCGTGGTTTTGTGTGCTGCCTGCATCCCATATATGGGGCTTTGCTTGCTTGTGTGGACTGGTTGCTGGCATGCTGCAGCTCGGTACTGGTCCATGGACGGGGGTTGGGGACCCCTGTTCTAACATCCTCTTTACTTAGCATGTTGAACTGTCTGCTTTTGCTTATGCGATACATCAATATCCCAATTCAGCTACAGACACCCACAAGAGTGGCCAGTTCTGTCCCCTGACCTGAAATCCATTTGAACAAGGTCTACAAAATCCACTGCCTCAAAGCCTCTTGCAAACACAGACCCATCACTTTCACTACAACTTTGCCTAAGAAATGGTGAATGGAGATAGGCCAGGAGCTAGGGGGCAGCTCCCTGAGGTGGACACAAACCACTGCCTCTTTCAAGGCAAGTGACATTTTCTCCCTCTCAAGAATGCATTCACCATAGCTCCTGTTCAGCCTCCTATCACCTCTCTGAACACTTTCATCAATGATGTGGGACTGGAGTTCAGAGTTCAGAGTTCAGACCACAGGAAGTAGAGCTAATACTGCAGAAGGTTCTCTCCACTTCCTCAAAAGCATTGACTCAATTCAGTCCCAGGTAAACCTGGAAAAATGTTGTCTTTGCCTTTTCTTCTGGACTTGCCCAGGTGGCTCTGTATAAAGGCAAATAATTTTTGCCCTCTAGATCAGGGATCCCCAACCCCCAGTCTGTGGACCAGTACTGGGCCATGGCATGCTAGCAACCGGTCCGCACAAACAAGCAAAGCCCCATCCACGGGTTGGGGCAGCACACAAAACCACGCATCCTCCGGTCCGCGGAAAAACCTCTCTCCACAGAACCGGTCCCTGGTGCCCAAAAGGTTGAGGACCTCTGCTCTAGATGCTTTGGCAAGCTTATCATTATAGCTCAGCATCAAATCAATGATTTCCCAGAACAATCCAAGTAACTTTAAACAGGTGCTGCTGGATGGTAAAGGGCAAGATACAATAAATGCAGAGAAGAAGGTGCTGTGGTTGAGATACACATCATCTGTGATTGCAGGGGACATAACCCAACTGTATGGAGACTGATAACCACCCAGTGCCACTCCTTGGGAAGTCTTAGGGCAACTGAAGCCTCCATTATCATGGTAGCTTGCCTGCTTGAGAACTTGGTGAGTAGATTAGGAAGGCATTATCCATCCCGTCTGCCTGTATAGGTAGCCTGTAGAAACAATGATAACACTTTTGGTTTTTCTACTCCTTTTAATCTTAACCAGATGCTTTTAACAGGAGTCAAATATTCAAGGTCATACATTTCTTCGCAGGCCTCCAGTTTCTTTACATACAAATTCATTTGGCTTCCTTTTTCATTATATTGGATTTTTTTTTTTTTTTAAAAGGTCTCCTTCATGTTCTTCCAGTCATGTTTCTTATCCCACTATGTATGTCTATCAGGTCAGATTTGGTTTCCCATGTTTGGATTCCCAGTTCCTTTTGTTTGTTGCCCATATTTTATTAATTGATATACAGACATAGGAAGGTTGCTGTAACTGGTTTCTGTATAGACAACATTGGGATTTTGAAATATCCTTTTTTTTGCTTGTATGTTTTCCATTATCATATGCAGCCACATTGCTATTGGCCAATACTTTTGTACTTCAGTCTGCATCTTTTTCTCTCTTCTGCTTCCAGTTTAGCTTAAAACCTTCCGGTAAGGGCAACAAGGTTCTTGCTTAGCACTTTTCTGCCTGCCTTTGTGAGATACAACACATCTGTCCCTGGAATTCCTTTATGTTAATAATGTAGGGCAGGGGTCTCTGAACTTGGCAACTTTAAGACTTGTGGACTTCAACTCCCAGAATTCCTCAGCCAGTCGTCTTAAATTGCCAAGTAGAGCATTGTCTAACAACTCAAATCTTTCTTGAAACCCCAGCTTGTAAGTCAGTTATTCACTCTGAGGATCTTTTATGTCACTTGACTATTCATAGTAGAGGCTGGATGAGATCACTCTTAGTGCTTCACTTCCCTCACCTTTTTACCCATGGCTCTGTAGCCACTTGTAATCTTCTAATCCTCTTTATGCTCTTCTGATACATTAGTCCTATAGATATAATCTTTTCATAATGTCTAGGTTATGTACTCTAGGAAGATAACATCCTTCTTGCCATAGTTTGCGTAGCCCTCACACAGCCATTTCTGTCCTTTTAGTAGTGAATTCCTTTCACCTCATTTTTTTCCTTACTCTGAGAAGAGCTTTATTGATCTTCTGCATAGTCTCCTCTATTGCTTTGGAGAAGCTGGAGTGATAGAATTAGCTCAGATAGTTGAACTTTGCATTCCATGTCTATCAAACATTAAATCAGTTGGTCATGTCCCATGACATGGAACGTCTCTTGGTTTGTTCAACTTTCATGCTACATATGTCCATTTATACATTACTTCCATTGGGGAACTTTCTTCCTCTTTAAGGTCCTCCACTTGTGTCCTCTGCTCTGGACAACTTTCAATAACCTTCCATTCTAAGAGACCTCTTTCTGTTGGCCTTCATGGAGAGCCCTCTGTGTGAAATCTTTCATATCTTCATCTTTCCTGGTATGAAGAGAAATACTGGTTCCCTTTCCTGTTACTTTTCCTTCCAGGCAAGGAGGCAAATTTGTATGGTTTTAGGTACAATTAGTGAACTCCTCAGAAACTCCTGGCAAGTCACCAACAATGCGACATATCATTCACACGAAACCCAAACTCGCTAACCACCAGTGCTATGATATGGGTGAACCTAGTCACTATATCTGCCTAATCAACCAAGACCAGGGTTTCCCGACTTGGGATACTTGCACTCCAAGGAGGTGCAAGATGGAATTTCAGGGGATGCAACAAAGAGTGGCTTGTGTCCCTTAGTGACAAATTCTGAGTCACAATCACTTTTGTGGGGATGCGAACAATAATCAAACATTTTGTAGGAGTGCGGCTCATAGAAAAGTTTGGGAACCACTGACCTAGAAGGATTGTTATGTGAAGGTGAAATAACACAGGAGATAACCATAAAATATCTAGTTTTGAGTTCCTTGGAAAAAAGACAATATGCGTAATAAATAAATGCTCAAGAGTTGAGTAAAACAGAATTAGCGTGTCAATTTTATTACAAAGTGAAAGAGAAGGATTTGTATGAGTTTGTGAGTTAATACACGAAGCATCATGCTGCAGGACAACATTTCTTTTCCTACTTACTTGGGATAACTCTGTGACATTTCCAAATACATAATCATAGAATTAGGATACACCAGAATTTCTCAATGTGTCTGAGAAAAAAAATATTTGCAATTAGTGGAAAAGGATCAAACACATTTTTTCTTTCATATTTTTTTATTTGTTTCTATTCCATTTTTCTTGCAAAAAAACACACAAATAAACAAACAAAACTTAGCATATTTATTCTATTCTTCCTCCCCACCTTTGGCATGGGAAATATTTGTAACATTCATCCCGTGTTTATTACTGTTTTTGGACCTTTTCAAAGCACATCTGGTTTTGATCTAGACTGCAAGCAGCGGTGCCTTTTTAATTTTTGCATTGCTAGGAACATTTTTACACTCTTCCTCTGGTTAAAAAGGCCAGTTGCCCAGCTGGATTGTGGCCTATACTTTCACACATGTGTACAACCCCTCCCCACATACACACATGGTTCTCCTCTATTATAATCTCTATAATAAAAATACTATCAGAAGTGCTTTCTTTTTATCACAGATAATATCTATGAGAAAGAAGGCATGATCTTGCAAGGATCAAAAACTTTTTATCTGCTAGAGATAAACTTATGGAAATGATTCTTGGTCAAAAGGTACTGAAATATTTAACTAGATGTATCAACGTTCCAACTTGTATGCACATACAATAAATGCCTTGAATATATATACAAACAGTAAAACCCAGTATAAAAAAAATAAAAAACAATAACACCCCCCACCCCTCCAGCGACAACAACACAGTCAAATGAGCCACTTGATGGCTCCATCCCATTCTAGATTCCCCAAGCCTGTTGGCAGAACCAAGTCTTCAGAGCCTTATGAAAGAGTGTCAAAGTAGAGACCAGTCTAATTTCTATAGGGATGAAAGTTCATTTGTATACAGGAAGTCCTCAACTTACAACAATCCCTTCAAACTGTTCCAGTTCCACTAGAACTGTTCGAACAGTAACTTCGAACAGTTCCAGTGACTGTTTGAAGTTACAACAGCACTGAAAAAAGTGACTTATGACTGTTTTTCACATCTACGACTGTTGGCAGCATCCCCATGGTCAAAATGGTCAAAATCCAGATGTTTGACAACTGACTCATGTTTATGAAGGTTGCAGTGTCCTGGGTTCATGTGATCTCCTTTGGTTGACCTTCTGGCAAGCAAAGTCAATGGGGAAGCCAGATTCCCACTGAACAACGGTGTTACTCACTTAACGGCTGCAGCGATTCACTTAACAAGTGTGGCAAGAAAGGTCGTAAAATGGGGGCAAAATTCACTGAACAAATGTCTCACTAAGCGACAGAAATTTGGGGCTGAATTGTGGCCGTTAAGTCAAGGGCTACATGTATATGGAGAGAGAAAAAGGTTTTATACATGTGTATATGCAGGTTTCATGTTATGTACCTCTCCCTCTCTCTCTCTCTGTAGGTCTGTATTGGTTGATGTGAACAACGTTGCCATACACAGGGGCCCTTTTTTTTGGTCTCTTTGGGTCATTGTTGATTCCTGGCAAGTCCATGCACTTTTATTAGCAAGATTTCAGAAGTGGTTTGCTTTGCTTGCTTTCTGGGGTGGTGAGTGATGGACCCAAGGTCTCCCAGTTGGTTTTGTACCTAAGGCAAGAGTAGAACTCATGGTCTCCTGGTTTTTACTCTAGTGCCTTAATTACTATAACAAAATGGCTTTCTTCGTCCTTCTCTGCTGGCCTCTAGCTGGGGTAGGATTACAGCTTCCACAACTCCAAGTCATTATGTATGTACCAAGTCATTATGTATGTACCAAATCATTATGCAGTGTTTACGGCTGCAATATATTAAACAGTCAATGAAGCTGGAGAACACTGCTTCATCTTGTTCTTTCCAAAAGAACAAAAGCCTTTCCTAGCTGGCATCTTTTAGATTAGGGCTACTGTAGGGGGCTGTAGAAATCCATATAACCATTACGATCAGAGGTCCCCAACCCCCAGTCTGTGGGGGCCACGGCACAGGGCCACGGCATGCCAGAAATCGGTCCGCACAAACAAGCAAAGCCCTATCCATGGGATGTAGGCAGCATAAGAAACCATGCCCTCTCCAGTCTGCAGAAAAACCTCTCACCATGGAACCGGTCCCTGGTTCCCCAAAAGATTGGGAGGGGCGCTGTGTTAGATGATAGCTAGGAGATTAGGAAAAAAGGGAACTGCAGCTGCCACATAACCCTTCTCTGGACTTTTATAACTTAGATTATGGTTGCATTACTGAAATTTGGATCATCCCAAAGGCAGTATTACTTTTAAAGTCCCCCCTCAATGGTATCCTTCACAATAGTCTCTTGGCTTATCTAAAAGATGACTTTCCATGCTTCCTGTTTTTGATGGACTTGATAACTAGGACTTTTGTCAGTTCCAGAAAGATAAACCCTTTCCTCTTCGTGGAGTGGTTTGTGGTCAGTGAAGCAAAGCAAGCCAGTGGGGATTCAACCAATCCATTTGTTCTTGATGTGAGTACTGCAGTGCGATATAGTAATGTATTCTCTAAGAACAAAATATTCAACTGTCTGAGTGGGTGGTCAGTTGCCCACGTTTTCTATATATTCCCATGTAAAGAGCAATGTGAATTAAAATCATTTGTGGTTTTGGTGGAAAAAAAATGAAATGTAGGATTGTGGGAGACCCAAAAGCTTCACAAGTGTATAATGTTATTTTTAGTATCTTAGGGCTGTGCCAATTTATACTTTCACATACAGCTAGAAAATTATGTTCTAGTCAGATACCTCTTTCTTGTCCCTGGAGACTAAATTACCATTTTGATCTGCTTCCTTCTCAATAATTGCGCCCAGTTCCTGGAACTAATACATTCATATTCTTCTGCTTTTAACTTCTGGGTTTGAAATCCATCATATTTTTTCAGTAAAACTAATAGCTAAGAAGGAATGTCAGTATATATTGAAATTCAGCTTGAGTTGTGCTATAGAGTGAGTTACTGCTACATAAATGTACTACTTCTACCTAAATTTGTACTATTGCAAATTATTTAAAGCTAACTTCAGCTTTGCAAATAGATATATAGCCAAAGGCAGAAAAATATAATATGGAGTCCAGTTGGATATCATAACAGAAGAAAATCAGTCAATGGTTAGCATTTCCTATTAATGAGTTGAGATTTAGGGACTTTATACTTGCAGTAAATGCACTGCATCTAAACTCTTCCCATTTATATGGGTGTGACTGACTTAAAATTCTTGTATTGGCCCTGTGCAGAAGCTCTATACAAGTTAATTGTCTGCACAGTATTACAGAATTTTTTTGGGGGATTCCTGAAAAGATTGCAACATTGTAAATTAATTGATATTTTTCAGTTAAACCTAAAAAAACAAACGATTTGAAAACAAATCTTAAGTGGTGGAAGTTGAAGGTAAAGTTACTTTTGATTTTCATTCCCCGCTTTGATAATTAATACAGCATAAAAACAAAAGAAGCCATATTTATTATTCTAGCAATGAACAGTGCTTTTATTTCTTCAGTTAGGGTTGTTCACTTTTGTTTCATAGTTCAAGAGCTAATCCTTGAAAATAGTTGTGTATACTAGATTATAGTTATTACTATAGGTAGACCTCATTCAGTGACCCAGAATTGGAACTGGCAACTCAGTCACTAAGTGACATGGTTGCTAAATGGAAAATCGCACGACCGTAACTGTGTTTCCAATTTTACTTTAGCTTCCCTTTTTCCCTCCACTGCCTGGCCCTTTGGAGTTCTCATCCTGTGCTGGGATCATTAGTAAGAAGGGAATCAATATTTGTATTTACACTGATTGGAGAAGAAGGGATTACATCAGAGTAAGCAGGCACACTAATATGGAAAAGAGATTGAAAGGAATAAGCTGGAACTAGTTGTGCAACTACTACACTCCCTATTCCAAGTCCCAACCTGTTTTTAGTTTGGAGGCAAACTAAGGGGGAAAGTGTGAAACTGATTATTCTTGTCAATTACAGTCAACAGCTGTGAGTCAGATAATTAAGGTCCCAGAGTTCAACTTGTTAATTGGCAGTTAGCAGCTTTTGGGGGAAGCACCGAGCTGTGGAGAAAAGCATCTCAGATAGAGATTGGAGAAACTGTGACGATTCTTGGTGCTCTCTGAGCTTGGTTGCTTTCTTGCAGATATTTCATTACCCAACTAGGTAACATCATCATGAGCTGTGGTGGCACAGTGGTTAGAATGCAGTACTGCAGGCTACTTCTGCTGACTGCCGGCTGACTGCAGTTTGGCAGTTCGATTCTTACTGGCTCGAGGTCGGTAAAATGAGGAGCCAGATTGTTGGGGGCAATATGCTGATTCTATAAACTGCTTAGAGAGGGCTGTAAAGCTCTGTGAAACGGTATATAAGTCTAAGTGCTATTGCTATCAGTGCATTGGTTGGAGAAAAGTAGAATAGATTGGAGAAAAACAGCACTTGCTTAAGGGATCTCTCCACCCTGCAGGGGGTGGGGAGGGGAAAAAAAAATCAAGCACAGGAAAATGGATATTAACTGACTGTAGCAAGAGAGACACTGTGGAGTAAGTAAATATGTAGCTTGGTTGCAATTAATTTGCTCAGCACTGTGGAAACATTGAACAGCCACTGCATGAGGCAGAGGGTACATTTCCTGTATTCAGATGGCAAATCAACTAATTTTTAAGTAGACTGATATACTAGTTATAACTCTTCTCTCTTTTTCTGTGTCTCCATAGCAGCCTCAACAAACTGAGATACCTTCCAGGCAAGTTTGTCTTCATTTTTCCCAACCAGGACAAAGGTGCAGAGGTCTGGTCCTCAAGGGCTTGATACAATGCTTCTGATCTCTGGAGAGAGACTGCTCCTTTATATTCCTAATATAACACAAAAAGAATCAGATAATCGTGATTATTGCAGTAGTGGCCAAAGCTTCTAGGAGAAGCGCAGTCATCTGAAACAATTTATAGCTCGGCTAATTTTTTGTGTTATTTGCCTTGCGGTAGCTTGGCAGTTCTTACTACTATTCTTACTATTATCCAAGGAATATATTTACCTTACACTCTCCCCCCCCCCAGCCCTGGGATAGGAGACAGATAAAGTTTCAGTAGTCGTGTACCTTACTGGCAAGAACAATGGAAAGATTTTTTTTAAAAATGGGGATAAATTATATAGTGCCACCTCCTGGCCTTTTGGTGCTGAGTCATGTAGCTAGAGAAATCAATCTCTTCTCCTTCTTTATGGTGAGGCAGATAAATCTCTCAAGAGATAAGCAGAATCAGACTTTTTTTTTTTTTTTTAGGAAAAGGCAAAACGTAAAAATAGTTACATGAAAAATTATCCACGAGAGAAACATATGCAGGAAAAGATAAAACTCTAAGCAAACCGTAAGGTAATGATGCATTACTAAAGACTTTCCAAAATGCATATAAAGCGATTGAAAGTAAATAGCAGAGGCAATAAAACTTAAATAATAAAATGTGTGGCTTTGATTGTATGATTTTGACCACCATCCTGTCTTTTTTGCCCTCCTGTGGACACCCTTGGATAATACACGATTAAAATAAAAAAATAATCTTATAAATATTTCTAGCAAAACCGGTTATCAGCTTCTTAGAGATAAAGCAGCAAATATTTCTGCTTGTTTTATTTTTCAGTTTCTTGTAGATCATAACCTTTACTCAGTGGCTTTGGAGAGGAATGTTACTCTGCATAGCTTCATTATTCAACTTCTCTCTTTCTAATAAAAGATTAACGCCTTTGATAAAACCTCTGTCTTCAGTAGAGGTGTCAAGCTGGCGCACCCAACTTTGCTGTTTGCTCAAAATCATGTCTGAGAGATGTTGACTCTGAATATCTGCCATTTGCCTGTCATACAATTGTTGTTCTGGAATATGGTGGTGCCTTGGTTAAAATATAGTATTGCAGGCAAACTCTGCTCATAGGCTGGAATACAGTCCTGAGTAAGGTGACCAACCGTCCTCCTTTAGGGAGGACAGTCCTCCTTTTGTAGGTTCTGTCCTCCTTCGAAAAGTGTCCTCCTACATGTCCTCCTACATGTCCTCCTTTTCGATATTTGAAGACTAATCTGCAGGGCTTTTTTTTTTCCATAGAACGCTCAGAACGGCGTTTCGGCACCTTTATTGGGATGGGTTTTTTTCAGCTTTTGCATGAGCTGTGCTACTCCCGCTATTGGCTTTCGAAAGCCAATAGGAATTACTGCTGAGCGCGCCAAAACACCCGGCTGGCAAACTTTGCACATGCAAGTTGTCTATATTACTGTTGCAATGAATAAAATGTTTCTTTTATTTACGATATCTTTTTCTTCAATTTATTTGTGTCCTCCTTTTCATTGTAAAAAAGTTGGTCACCTTAGTCCTGAGTTGACTCAGCCTTTCATTCTTCCGAGGTCGGTAAAATGAGGACCCAGGTTGTTGGGAGCAATATGTAAATAATGCTTAAATTGTAAACTGCCCAGAGAATGCCGTAAAGCACTATGGGGTGGTATATCAGCCTAAAATGCTATTGCTATATTGTGACAGCAGATTGCATGAGAAACCCTGTGTCATGAGTTTTTAGATAGTTTTGTACTCTTTTTTTTTTTTTTTTGATAGCTTTGAGATGTTGACTCCTGCCAATTGCCTGGACAGGTCTCTGCATTTTCTTAGCAATGGTTTTTTCAGGACGGTTTGCCTTTGACTGCTTCCTAGAGCTGAGAAAGAGTGACTGGGCTGGCTTTGTGCCTAAGGCAGGACTAGAACTCAGGGTCTCCCAGTTTCCAGCCTGATCCTTAACCATTACACCAATCTGGCTTTTAGGTGCAATAAAAGATTGACAAAAAATTGCTGATAGGTCAAACTTGGTATGTCAGTCTAAAAATGAAGTTTTGCAACCAAAAGTTCTTAACTTTAATTAGCTAGTTTTTAACCTGTATTAGGGAACTAAAGCAGAGGTGCTCAACCTTTTGGGCACCATAGACCAGTTCTGTGGAGAGAGGTTTTTCCACGGACTGGAGGGTGCGTGGTTTTGTGTGCTGCCTGCATCTCGTGGATGGGGCTTTGCTTGTTTGTGCGGACCGGTTGCTGGCATGCCATGGACCGGTCCCGGTCCACGGACCGGGGATTGGGGACCCCTGAACTAAAGTGTGACAATTCCCAATGCTGCTGTTGCCTTTTCTCACTCCCTGTAATTTCAATTACACAATAATGTCTAAATCAAGGCAGAAAGAGCCCTTTATCATTTTGTGAGTGGAGAAAAAAGTGGCAATAAGTATCTATATATGTGTATGGGAGAAACTTGCCCTGTTCCTAAGGTCTCCCACACTTTGAAAACTGAACTTAAAAATGGCATGTTAGAAAGCTTGCTAGGACATCATTTTGCTGTTCTATTATTCATTTTGCAACATTTTTTGGAAGAAAAATTGTTCCTAATGGTAGCTTTAGGGGAAAAAATTATCCGTACCAAAGTCCATAAGATTCTCTGCAATTAAAAAAAATGAAACCAATAAAATCCTCCTTTGACCATTCACTTAGTTCAGGCAATACTGTTTCAAAGCTAGATGTTAATTTCTTGTTTTGGAAAAGTAACGCATATCTGGATTTAAGTTATGCAAATCCGCAAGTAGATGGAGGATGCGTAAGATGTTTAGTACATACATCTGGGTTAAGTGAGATGTTTACTATTGTGGCTGGAATTGAACTGATGAGATGTGTGAGGTCTCAAAAAGTGTGGCTTTTCATTTGGAAGTTGGAAAGCAAACGTTCTCTTGCCTTTACACCAAAATAGGAGAAGGAGACCAAGGAATCTGCTAGCATTTGAAAGAGGAAGTGTGTGCTTCCAGCTTGCTTTAAAATAAATATTTGGAAAGAGCAGTGAGCTTTGTTTCAGTATCGGTGCCAATAGAGAGACTTCAAGATTTTTGCCTTTCAGGTTGCTTGCCTGTGCCATACTGAGGTAAAAGACAACTTTAGGGATGCGGTGGAAATGGTTTGAGCGGGTGGCAGCCTCAGTCGAAAGACCAAGAAGAAAAGCAAAGATGGCTATGATGGAGCACGATGGACTCAAACTCAGGTTGACACAGCTGAGGACAGGGGTCCCCAACCCCCGGTCCATGGACCAGTACCAGGCCACGGCATGCCAGCAACCAGTCCGCACAAACAAGCAAAGCCCCATCCGCGAGATGCAGGCAGAACACGAAACCATGCCCCCTCTGGTCTGTGGAAAAACCTCTCTCCACGGAACCGGTCCCTGGGGACCTTTGGCTTAGGAGACACTGGCGGGGGGGGGGTGACTGTTGCTGAAAGGGATGGTCAGAAGGATGCCATGATGTTCTCTTGCCCTCCTTATACAAACAACTAATTATTCTTTCTTGGGGAACAGGACACGGATAATCAGATAAGCAAGATAGCTTTGGCTGCCACGGACACTGTTCCTTTAGACAAATTATAGTCCCCGCTGATTGGGGTAGGCTATGGAAATCCTGAATAGCCAGTGTTTCTCAGTCTTAACCATTTACAATGTGTGGACTTCAACTCCCCAGAATTCTCCCAGCCAGCACATGTAAATTGCTAAGGTGGAGAAACACTGGTTTATACCCTGACTGCTTTCTCAATTAAAGAAGAATCTCTCTTGCTCTCTCTCTCCCTCCCCCCCCAAATAATTTTCACTGTATTGGTCTTCATTCTGTCCCCCCCCCCGAAACCAGGCTATTTTCAGAGCCTCAATTCTGGACTGAGGAGGTTGAGCAGTCTTTGCAGATCAATCCAAGGATTAGCTTACCAGCTGAAATCTATATTTTCTGTTTCAATATGGTATTCAGCCCATATATAGGTTTGTAGTTACAAGTTTACAAATAATATGCTCATTTTGTTTGGCTTAAAACACTGAAGTTTACAGTTATATAAAAATGAAAGCTCCATAGGTTTTTGACTATCCATTTTGCTGTGGCTGTGGTTAAATAATTGGGAATCGAAACTCTTTGATAATGTATTTCAATAAATCCAAAATTCAGCCTTTCCCGACTTCCTGCTCTCTGGCAACTCTGAGACTACAACTACCAGGATTCTTGGAGTAAGTCCTTTGAACTGGAAAACAGACAATGTGACTCCTATTTTTTTTTTTTTTTTAAAAAAAACTCTGGAAGGGAGACAGGAAAGTTTAGGCTAGTTAAGATCTGCTTTGAATAAAAAAGATAGAGATTATTACTAAAGAAGAAAATAATTAAACATACAGAAACATGAGCCTTGCAGAGTGTAGCTTCTGCTAAAGTAAGTATTGCTTCCTAAGAATCTTCTAGTGTGTTTTGAGGGGGTTAACAAGCTTGCAGACTTTAAAAAATCCTGGACAAAATCCTTAACAGCCAAGTGGGATAAGAGCATAGGTCTTCTCATGGATGGCAATTGGCTAAAGAGCAGAAAGCAATACGTTGGAATTGGAGAGTGTCCAGAAATGTTATCTCTTCACCATTCTATTACCATTAAATGGGACCCATTCCGCATTCACCTAGTAATGGGGGAAAAGAAAGGAATCCAGGAGCATATACAGAATTGTTTACATTTTCTAAAATGTTTCTTAACAATTCTAGGTGGGTTTCAAAACTCCAGAAAACACTCTGCATGATATCAAAATGTACCAACACTTTATATTCCCCATTATGCAAGCAAGCTAATAGCACAGTGGTTCTCAACCTTTTTAATGCCGCGACCCCAACCGGTTGTAAGTCGAGGACTAAACCGGTCGTAAGTCGAGGACTAAACCAGTCGTAAGTCAAGGACTACCCAACCGGTCATAAGTCGAGGATTTTCCCTGGCCGGGAGCGCCGTGCATGCGTGGTTCCGCCCCCTGCGCCGGCCGAGGTGTAGCTGGCAAGCGGCAGAGACGGAGCAGGTCGAACACCAGCTGGCCCAGCCCAAGGGAGGTAAGGCACCCGCTGGAAAAGGGGAAAAAAATGGTGGACAAAAAAAATGGACAAAAAAAATGGCGGACAGCCTTGCTTGGCAACCCCCATGAAATGGTCGATCGACCCCAAATGGGGTCCCGACCCACAGGTTGAGAACCACTGTAATAGCAATTCATGCAGAGCAGCAATATCAGTCACAAATCAATGTGATTGGAATCCATGCATTGAATCAAAGTGCTGCTTTTCAGCCTGTCCTCCTATGTAACAATTTGGCTTACCCTTCCATCTGTCAACTCCTCTACAAAAAGCATTAACTCTTCTTTGGTATCATCCAATGCAAAATCTTGGTAAGAAAGCTCTGTGTTAAGTAAAATGTTCCAAGCCTAATGAAGTTGTCCTGTCCTGGCTATTTTGTATCTCATAAGGCCCAGAACAATTATCACTTGGAATGTATAAAACCCTTTTTACAGAAGCCTGTGTACCCCTATGCTCTCCCTCTAGGCCTTAAAGAATAGGAGAAATACTGTTCATAAACATCTGTTTAGGATCTATCTTCCAAGACATGTGAATGTCTGAAGATTTGGTGTTGGATAGAACTTTTAAAATTTTGCTTAGAAAAAGGGAGTGAGCGAGCAACAAAGTGGCTAGATTTGGAGATGATAGCAAATCGTTGGTACAATCTAAAGGGGTTTGTGCAGAGCTACAATAGGACACTTTCATCCTAATGTAAACAAATGTAAAGAGATGCATATTCACCAACCCTCAAAATAGACTTCAGATATATAGTACTAAAGTTGAGCTGTGAGTATCTGTTCAGGAAATGACTTTGGAGTTGCTGAAAGAAAAATCTTCATCAGGGTCCAGTCCAAGCCGGGAATAAACAAAATGGAGGCTGTTTGGAAAGAAGGTTCTTTATTGAGTTGCAGAACCAGAGAGAAATGTGGCTCAGGAGCAGCTGACCACATGGTGCTGGGAGTGGTGGGTTTTTATACCTTCTTGGGCTTTTGTGTTTGGAGTTGTTCCTGTTCTTGTGGCATAAATTTTGACCTGAGGTTCAGTGTGCCCTTTTGGTATTCTGATGGTGGTGGGTTAACCCTATTATGTCCTAAAGGTCATGTCCTGCTTCCCTGGAGCTGTGGCTGATGGCTATGTCCTGTATTGGATTTTTGGGTGACGGGGTTGCTGGTTCTAATTCTATCTTTCTGCTATTGTTAGCTATCAGTTTTGCTGCAAGAGATTTCAAAATATTTTGTCTTGAATGGGCTTCTGCCTGCTAGTATTTGCTCATGAATGGGGCCTCAGTCTTTCTGAATGGGATTAACAAATCTGCATTTCTACAGAGCTGGCCTGCTTAGTTTCTGCTTGGGGCTATTAAGAAAAACTGGGCCTGCTTTCCTTTGGGGAAATATAATATTCTGCCTTTTTAATATTCCCCAAAATATTTCCTTCTCTGAGGGGAGAGTCATGGTACAAGGTAGGGTATTACAATATATTGATCCACCAGGTATATTTGCATAAACAAACACCTCTCTTCATATTAAAGCAGCCATTTCCTTGGTGGATCAGGTTTTCAGTGAATACTGATCTTGAGAGCTCTTTACTACTTCTGAATCACACTTAATATATCCATGTATCTAAAATAAAACATTAGCTATTAGCAGTGCTTTTTTTCTAAAAAAAAAAAAAAAGTGCCAGAACTCACACACGTCATACAGTCTGCCTTGCCTACTCTATAAGGTTCCATCCAAAAAAGGTGCCGGAACTCCATTCTGGGCATTCTATGAGAAAAAAAGCCCTGGCTATTAGAGAGTAAGAGTAAAGGTATGCTGGTATTCATCTTTGCAACTTTACTATATCTTGGTTGCAAAATCCCAGAAGACCATTAGATGGTAGCAATTAGAGTTTTCTGTATGTACTTGCTGCTAACTAGTGGCACCTGGAGTTCTGCAGCTCAGACCTGGTAGTCTAATATCTGCCAGCTTCCTGATTGCATCTAATATGGTCACTGTGTAACATAGAACTCTTGGCTTGATTGGGCAGGGCTAATCTTCTGTCCCTTATATGCTATACAATTAATCCATATAAAAGGGGTGTGTGTGTGTGTTTGTGTGTGTATAAAATAATATATATACAGTAGAATATGCAGTATTACAAATGCCTTCTCTGAGCAAGATGGGTAATCAAGAAGCATGTGTGTGTGTATGTGTGTATACATCTTGCTCAGACAGAATGTCCATAATACTGTATATTCTGTACACAGTAATTAGCTGTATAATTCATTAAATTGGGCTATTTAAAATAGAAAGTGATTTATCTTTTCTTTTTAATTGCAGGCAGTATCACTGCCAATTTTTTTTTTATTTATAATGAGAGTGACAATCTTGGACAGTATTTTCCTTTACTAGAAGCTAATACATGTTATTTAGCTCTAACTGTTGGGCTATCGTGGAACATTTAGGGGTCCAGAAAATGCATCAACCTGGAGCACTGAAGTCCAGCTTCTTCCAAGACACTGGGAGAGGTAGAACATATGGAAACTATTTAGTAATGGAAGCTATACAAGCTATTAGTTAGCTGTGGAGTCTGTGTTAGTTAGACAACAACAGAGTAAAAGAACGATGCCTGACCACACAGCTATTGAACTTGAAAACCAGCAAGGGTGTCATTACAATTAAATTGTTCTTCCTCTTGGGTTTTTAAATGATTGTTAGCGTTACAAACAAATGCATGCGTTTTATTTCTGCTGAGAAACAATCCTCCAGATGGATTCTGAACAAACAGATTCCATTTAAAAAACCCCAACTTTTTATATGCATGGACTTATATTTACAATGTACTTTTATTTTAAGGCCGCTTTCCGAGTACGGTACCCCACAGCTCTGTTGAGTTTCAGCTCACAGAATTACCACCCATCCTGTCAGTTCACAGAAGTGCAGTCCAGCCCTTTCAGAATCAAGCATCAAGTTGGGAGTTAAAAGCACCAAGCAATTTTTACCTCATAAGCATCCACGGAGGGGGATAGAATAAATGAATCCTGACATAACAATACAAATTACATGACTTATGGATGTGTCTGTGACAATGGGACACCAGTAAGAAAAGCTGGAGTTTATATTGTAACACATTTCATCATGTTTTCATTACTGTAGTTTATGCAAGATGCCTTGGCCTGTCTGGACTATATCCTCACCATAATCAGAAATAAAGATCGATTCTACATGACCCCTGATTACTATGCATGAGAGGATATGAAGCTGACTTCTCCAATCATAATTTAACCAGTATACCAAAGTGGTCTTTAGCTTCTCAATTCTGTGGCTGCTTCAATTATAGTTTAATTGATTATAGACCTGGGGAATCACTAGCAACCACTAAACATCCATGACAATAAATGAAAGTATATGTAGAGTTTCTATATGCAGGCAAGGTTCCACTAAATATGTAGTTTGTATTTATGTATGGTCTGCTAGCTCAATATTATGTACTAGAGATTCTGTTGGAGTTAAATGAAATTGCTTTTTGGGGGCATTCCATAAAATTGTGCAGAAATATTATTGATAAGGACTCAAAAATATATTGATTGTGGGCTTCCGTCAGAATTGTTTTCTTTGCTCAGCTGCTGCCCATTTAATCCTGATCAGAAGTCTACATTTGCTTCAGCAGAATCCTCAGACCAGTTGGGATGCTTTAATTGGATTATGTGGTTTTGAAGATGAAGCAAGAACCTATTAGTAATTGGAACCCATTAGAATTCCATTAGACTGGAAGTCAAATGGAACCATTGTGAGGTATTGTACATAATGAGAGAGAGAATGAGAGAGAGAGAGAGAGAGAGAGAGAGAGAGAGAGAGAGAGAGAGAGAGAGAGAGAGAGAGAAGAAGAAGAAGGGAGAAGAACATGGCTAACTTTTATGTTGTTGTATAACCAGGGTGGGAATCAGGGGAAGGAAAACAGTGGACTAACTAGTTTTCAATCTAATTATATAGCACAGTCCATCAAGTTCTGTTCATTTCCAGTGCTTTGGGAAGGATTGTTTGTCTGTAAATATAATTCATTTTGTTTAAAAACAAAGCACAAAAATATTATGACAATGTTCCTTAAAAAAACGAAAGAAAGAAAACCCCAGCAGTGCTTAAAAGCACCTTTTTATATACTAGAAGCCACTTTTGGCTAATTTGTAATTAAAGTTTCTGTAAGCCACAGGCACGGTATTCTGATTTTTTTTCTTTCTTTCTGAAGAGTTGGTTCAATTTAAAAATGCACAATAAATGGGCTAAGTGTCGGGGAGGCCATTTCCTTACTAGTGATTTATAATATCTTCTAGCAGCGTCTAACTATTGTTATGCCTTTCTAAAAACTAGCTGCGTAACTGTTATAGCTCAGCATAACAATAGTGAGATGATGCTACATGGTTCTATAAATCCCTGTGATTATTTTCTCCCCCCCTCTGTCTCTCTCTGCTCCAGAGTTGAAGATTTATCTGTATTCTATAAGGCTCTTGAAATACTTACTCATGATCATCTATTTATTATGTATTTATTGGAACCGAGACAGCATTCATCTTTAATAAATAAACCAAGTATTTTGCATAAGTTGCTTTAGCAGCTATTCAATTAATATTATGATATAATCTCTATAGAAAATTGAAAATGTTTCATTCTGAGGGATAAAGAAAAATTCATAAGGATTTTTCTGGGGCAGACAGAGTGGCTGAACTAATTAAGAAAGACCTCACACTTCTCTTTCAGGGTCAAGTCTTCCTTCCCCACTGACTACTGCCCTAAGCTCAGAACTCAAAGCAGTGTAGCTATTCAGGTGAGTAATGTGTTTTTTGTCACTAAGAAATGTTCTTCACAAAACCACTAGTATACACGGCTTGTCACTGACGTAATCCAGTAAGGTGCTTGTCACGCCTCAGTTCCGCTGACAATAAACGGACACACATACTTTCTACATCAGCAATTGCCTTCAGTCTCGGTTCAAATGTATAAACATGATTTAGAAGACAAAGCTTTAAGAATATAACCACAAGATTATTTGACTGAGCAACAAACTAATCGGAGGTTAGTGAACGATGATCCTGAACATAGTAAATTCTATTCTAATCCATGAAAACAAAACAGTCTTTTTACCCAAATGTAAAAGTGAGGGGTAGTTCAAAAATTTAATCCTTACACATTTCAAGAATTTAATATTTAGAAATGAGGTAATGGAACTTCATCTTATTGTTGGGAGTACTTCTGATAGAACTGAGATGAATCACAAACACATGGATAGCTTACATGGAAGCCATTAACAGCTTGATAGCTATGTCTACTATTACCAATGTAGAGAACAATGTATAAATGTTCCTGCACCTCTCATGAAAGGCTGTCTTAGTTCTCTTAGGAATCAATCCCACTCCACACAAAAGATTTTATTGTTTTAAAATCAAGTCTTTGGCACATCAGCATTCACCATTATGACACAATGTTTACAAAGTGGAATGACAATAATGATATATAGGGAAAGGAGAAGAAAAACAAAGAAAGGAAATCTTTGTTGGACATATGTTGTGTATGTGCAGTAGTGGGTCTTGCAGGAAAAGAAATCAAATTAGGTCATTGGGAATAGATGCTTTTTATGTACAACAATGAGGTTTTCAGTTTGGAGATCCAAGCATTGGCAAGAGGTTTCCTTGTTATATGAATCTGAGGTAAAAATGGGTAAAATTCCCATGAAGCATTCTGTTACTCTTCCAGAGTAATGCATCCGATTTTTGGTACAGCTACTGATGATTAGGGTGACAACAAGGATCAAGGATCATTAGCCCTCTCTAGACCATAATAACAATACTAGCTGTGCCTGCAAGACTCAAAAACTACTTTAGAAGGCAGGAGGGTTTTGCATAGAAACAGGGTTGGAAGGTATGTAGAGGTCATCTATTCCATCTAGAGGTCAACTTCAGCTCAGTGCAGGATCCCCTAGAACAGCTCTGATAGATGACTATCCAGACTCTTGAAGATCTCTAGTAAAGAAAAATTCACCTTATCATGTGGCAGCCTGGTAGAGTCAGCAAGTTATCCTGATATATTTAGCCTTTTTACTCTTGCTTAAGGCTGATCATGACATGAATATGATTCATGCTTTGAGAATTTAATTTGTCACTGGTGTTTTGGATGCTTCTCTACATGAGGAATACACCCAGAGAAGTATATTTTCTGCTATCATCCTTTACACAGGGTGCTCATGATAAATAGATCCCTTCACACACAGGGGAATATAAAGCCTGAAATTACATGCCATAATAGCCTTGACCATAGCATCTACTATTTATATTTAGACTATTTTTTGTAGAGGGCTATAGTAGGAATGTTTTGGAGCACTCAAAATGCTCCCTTAAGGCAACACTAAAATGGAAGCCCTGAAGTCATCTCTTTGTCTCAGGATCAACTGATGATTTTGTCGACTTCAGTTTGGCGTTTAATACAATCATTCCCCAGTATCTAGTAGACAAACTGGGCCTTTTAGGATTAAACACTCCTTTGTGCAACTGGATTCTTGATTTTCTTACCAACAGGCCCCAATATGTGCGAGCAGGAACAAATATTTCTAACACCATTTTCTTGAGCACAGGTTCTCCTCAGGGCTGCATCCTAAATCCACTGAGGTTCACCATGTTGACCCATGACTGTTGTGCTTCACATATTGTGAAGTTCGCAGATGATACAACAGTAGTGGGCCTTATTCATGATGACAATGAGGGTGCTTACCACAAGGAGGTTGAGGGTTTGGTAAACTGTGTATGGAAAACAGCTTAGTTTTAAATACTGGAAAAACCAAAGAGATAATTGTCAATTTCAGAAAAGGCAGGCACAGCCACACTTCTCTGTGTATTAATGATTCACCTGTGGAGATGGTTACCAGCATCAAATTCCTGGGTGTGCAGTTAACAAGTAGGCTGGCTTGGTTGCTCAATAGTGAGACACTGGTGAAGCAACACAGAAGCACCTGCATTTCCTGCGTTGCATGAGAAAAGCACATCTTCCTTCCCCTGTCCTTACCATTTTCTACAGAGGGATGATTGAGAGCATCCGGTCATACAGCATCACAGTCTGGTTTGGAAGCATCACTGCTTCAGACAGGAAGGCGGTGCAGAGAGTGGTGAGGCTGGCTGAAAAGATTATTGGCAGTTCCCTTCCTTTCATCCAGGACATAGCACATAAGCGTTGCTTGAGCAGGGTCCGTAAGATTGTCTGGGAAACTACACATATTTTCCTTGTTATCTTCTGGGAGGAGGCTCCATGGTATCCGAAGCAGAACATCCAGATTCAGTCACAGCTTTGTTCCATACAGTATTAACCTTGTGAACTCTAATGCTTCCTCCTTCCATTATGTATTCAAGATGGACAGTGATTAATATTTATATGTTACTTATATGTAAGGGTGTAGGTCTATATATATGTTGTATATAATATGTTTAAATGTGTGTTATGTATGTGTACACTTTGAGACCAAGCAACTAAATTTCATTTTTAATCTCTCTCTCTCTCTCTCTCTCTCTCTCTCTCTCTCTCTCTCTCTCTCTCTCTCTCTCTCTCTCTCTCTCTCTCTCTCTCTCTCTCTATCTATCTATCTATCTATCTATCTATCTATCTATCTATCTATCTATCTATCCTAGCATTGATTCAGAACTATTTTAATTTGGTTCTAGGGCTGATACATACAGTCATCTTGTCCTAACTTGAATATGGGACACTGACCATTTGTCCATAACCTTATCTACTTTTGAGGCTGGCAGTGCCTCCTGGGAAGGCAACTCCTGCTCATCTTCTCCTGCAATGCCTCAAAAGTAGTAATTTGTGGATTTTTTTTGCCAGCACTGGCAGTGCCATCTGTTTCCCCTGCTATGCTTCATCTCACTGCTAAGACTCCTCTTTCCATTTGGCTACTCTCCATAGTTTTAGGAAAGCTTCCTATTTTCTAATCACTTCCCTTTATGGCCATATTTAAAATAAGTCCAGCATTGGAACAATAAAATGGTGAACTTGCATTTTTTTATTTACAAGGGTGCAGATGGAGCAGGGAATCAAGGATCTGTCTTTTAAAGTTTTTAAAAGAAATAAGTGATGGAATGGGATCTTTTAAAAGTGTATGAGGTTAAAGAATAGAATTGTACCACTTTCCCCTTCTAGCCCAACTAACAGAAAGAATAGTAAAACTTTTATTTCTCTTCCACCATCTTATTATTTTCAAGCTCAGCTTGAAACAGTACAATAAAGGATGCCTGCCTGCCTGCCTGCCTGCCTGCCTGCCTGCCTCTCTCTCTCTCTCTCTCTCTCTCTCTCTCTCTCTCTCTCTCTCTCTCTCTCTCTCTCTCTCTCTCTCTCTCTCTCTCTCTCTCTCTCTCTCTCTCTCTCTCTCACCTCTTTCTCTCTCTCTCCTCTTTCTCAGTGAGGAAACTATGGTGTTTTCTTTTTTTCTCTGTTTTTTTTAATCAGCCCACTGGTGAACACACAGATGGGAAGTAACCTCATTCCACAGGTCCAATTGTTGGAAATTACATGTCCCCAAAGATACACCCACAAGACAAAAACAATTGGTGCTTTCCCAATACAGGTGGGTATAGTAAAGAGGCAAGGGAATGCCACAATCAGGGGCTATTTCTAAGTGTGGTCCAGAAAGAACTTCAGGTCATCACTGAGGCCAAACAGAGAAAGGGGTTGAAATTCAGAAAGGAGTTTCATGCATTTTCAGTTTATGCACGAGGTCCAGCAGCTGAAGGCTGCACTTCCTATGCCTTGGTTTAAAGATTTGGTTTAAACTACAACTTAAAGCAAGTCAAGGCCAAGAACAAAATGGAAACTGCTGAAGTTAAAAATAACAGTTTTTTTTGAAACAGCTTCTCTAATTTGCATCTGTGTCTGGTTTTTTTTTAAAATATTTTATTGATTCTTTAGCACATTTGTCCTGGATATATGTTACATTGGTTAATAAATATCCTTTTCATTAAAGCAGATAATTTCAGTTTCTCATCCTAAGATTACTGTGTCTGTGTTTTAAATTTTTAGCTCTTATAAAACATATTTGTGAGGTTTTCTGGAAGATATTACTACAAAAAAGAGAAAAAAAATAATGCAAATGATTTCTGTACAGTTCAGTTTAAAAATAGAGTTGAATGGAATGCACACTGTGAATATATTTCTAACACCCTTATTTCAATCATTGCTCTTTCTCTATAGGGGCATTTAACTATACTATTACCTTTTGAATAAAATGAAGAGGAACATGTAAAAATGTAAGATCTTTTTCCCCCTATAGATGTTCAATCCTTTCCACTCTAAAAATGTTCCAAGTAAGTGGGAAAGGAGGCAGCCATTTTTAATTGTAATAGTTCAAATTTCCTCAGCGAAAAAAAAAGAAAAAGAAATAGGCTGCTTAATTTCCCTTTCTGCTGTTGCTGCAATCTCTCTCTCTTTCTCTCTGAAAACTTAAAACTGAATTTTTCTATTTACTATTTCCTCCCACTATATCCCATCTCAGAATCAGTTGTAATGAAGAAAATTCAAATTTTCAAATGTTAATGAAAAACCCGTGACAACCAATCCTGAAAACACTTTGTACAATTTATCCTTCACAGTGTGCAAATATAAATTGAAACAGACACATAATGTGGATAGAATCTGTGAGAGAAAAAAATTACAGAATAAGGTAAAGAATTTTACAGCAATGTTTTGACTGGCAAAAAGTAAGCTACTGAAATAATACTCTTTCTATTTGAAAAAAACACACACATATACACTCACACACATATGTACAAATACAACCATTGTATACCTTGATTCAATTTTCTCTAAATGTGCTGAATGTTTTAATTATGCTATAATGGAAAAAAGTTTATTTAAAAGTTATGTAATTTGCAAATCTACTGGGCAATACACTGGAGAAGGTAAAAGAGTTGATTCAATTATTGTTGAAGGATGGTTCTAATTTCTGCATCTAATTCAGTTTAAACACATTTACCTAAGAGTAACAATACAAAACATGGTGGGACTTCTGAATAAATACAATACCAGTATTAGACTTTTTTCCAGCTTCTGAATTTTTAGATCCTTCAGAAACACTGCCAGTTTTTTTCCATCATATGAAATTGAATGATTTAATTTGCCTTGCGCTGGTCTGGATAACTCTTAGTGGAAATTTAGATGCTCAGTCAGGTGAGAGCTTTTAAGAAAGTTGTTGCTATGCACTTCAGATAATGTTTAGACTCCTTAGAGGATCCAGTAATAGAGATGAAAACTGATCATTTGCATATTTTTCAGTGGCTCAGAAATCCTTACCATGTCACAAGTTTTTTTTTGTTATAGCATACTTATTTCACCCTATGTCTAAACTAAGAATGGTTGAACTTCAACCTTACAAATTACTTTTTTTCAAATTAGAATTATCTTGCTAATTAGCTTTAGCTTGTTAAAAATCCCAAATTGAGTGTTTATTGGGGAAAAAAACATATACTTAGAATTGGAGAATTCTGAGTCCAAGGATTTTCCAGTACTAACTGGAGTTACCATTTTTCGTACAAAAATATACTTTCAGTTACCTTTTCCCCATCCCCCAATTTTTACGTTTTAGCTGTAATAATTTATCATAGGGGATTGTGTTACATACTGTATTATCCGTGTTCGCGCGAAGTATTGGCTTTTGGGTTGCGTTGTTAACCTCTATTCTGGGTAAACCAAATGGGATGAATTCATATAAGCCATTACAAGGAAAAAACTAAGCAGGCTTAGCTTCTGGAGCAGATGTGGCTACCGACTTGGGGCATTTCCAGAATGATCAGCCTTTTCTTTTCCCTTCTGATTCCACTTTAAAACACAGTCAAGATTGATCAGGGCTGTTTTGACTGCTGGCGGACATCAAGACACTTCAAGCAGGGCATGTTTACATGTTTATGAGTCTACAGAGTTCACGCAGAACTGATAGCCAATCAGCATTCATCTTTCTTGGCCAATGGCTGAGTGCAGAGAACTATCAGCCAATCAGTAGTCACTTGCGGGCCAATATAATGACTGCCTCGTCCTACCCCCTTCGGGTTTGTGCCTAAACATGCCTCCCTTTCTCCTTTCAAAAAAATAAACAAGGCTAAATTGCTGCCATTTCAGTGCTTGCTACATCAGAGGCCTACCTTACCGCTTTCCCAATCTGGCTGGCATGAGGGCAACTCTGCATTAGATTCCCATTAGGCCGTCATGCCACCTGCCATGGTAGGAGATTTAGAGGTGAATGGAGCCAATTGTTCCCTCTAGTGATAGAAAAGGTTCTCCTTGAAATTCAGTGAAGCAATGCGCTGCTGTTTTGGCGGCAAAAGTTGTTGTTCATAATGAGATTTTCTTCTGGGTGGCTGGTATGCATTTTGAGAAAGGTTATTTGGGAATTGCCACCATGGCAAAGATCTGATTATGGGATCATATGATCAGTGAGGGCCTTGTTCAGCCCCAAGAGCAGGACTGCGCTCTTTTGATCAAGAAGCCCTTATTCAGTGGGCTTAATGAACACAATTAACGAGGACTACAAAAGAGTTGTTTTGTTGAGAGATGAGCAGCAAATAAATTCAATAAACAAACCAACAAACACAATTGGCAATCAGAAATCCTTGCTCTATCCTCCAGAAAGTTTGATTGATTCATTGGTTCAATTTATATATCACCATCTCACATAAAGGAGATATTTGATAAAAGAGTATATATCATCATCACATAAAGGAGATATTTGATAAAAGAGTATATATCATCATCACATAAAGGAAATATTTGATAAAAGAGTATAACTAAAGAAAGCAGAGGCTAATTTCTGTGGCCCAAAGACCCATTTCACATATTATGAATGGGGTGTCTCTATCTTTGGACAAAAGAAAACCCACAATAGTTTCTTATTCACTAGACTGGCTGACTAGCTGCTAGCCAGAGACCTGGCCTTGCTTAATTAAAGGAATATAAACGTTTTAAGAACTTAGATAAAATTGTTATTAGTTTAACTTCAGAACCATTATCTATTATGCCTCTTTGTATGAAAAAGCAAATGATATTACCATATTGCTTTTATGGGAGCTTCTTAATAGTAAACAAAAAATTAGAACCTTTCCTCTATCATAATTTTCCATGTCAAAATGGATTGTATCTCTGCTAACTCTCTAGCAGCCCCCTGTTTTGCAAAAACAAAATCCTTCCCCCATCTCCCTGCCCCCACTTTTGACATTTCCCTGAGACTATAATGAGTTTAGTCTGTAGGATTTCCTATTTTGGTGACATTATCAGAAGAAATTACCCCATACCATTACCTGTAGTGAATGAAGTTTGACAGGTCTCCTTTCTCTTTCTTCCACTGGACCACACGTAATCCTCTGAGACAGGAAAGCATCGTCTAGACTTGGCTCTTTGAAGTTCATTTCACCTCCATCTCGCCGAAACATTGGCCCTACCCATTTGCATTGAGAAATTCGAAATTTGTTTGGTGTGTGTTGAATATGCGTAACTATTAGGGTATTTCTGTGCAAAACAAGTGCCAGGATGACTGGGAATTTACCAAGAATTTGTTCTGTTTCAGGCTTGGGTTGCTTAAGATAAGTGCAGGCTAAGCTTGTGGCAGGAACTCTGAATGAGAAGAAGGATCCTTTAGACTAGTGCTTGGGAAAATGGATGATGCGGTGGAATGACTTCACACTACATACAAGAGTTCCTGAGCTTTCCAAAGAAAGAAAAACATAACAGGAAAAAGCAGTCCTTCAAGTGAAATAACAGCAAAGTAGTCAAATCAACCACTTAGTAAGATTATGTTCTCCATTTACTCTCAACAACAGCAAGCACTGACTGTCAGGAAGGGCCTCTGATTTCATGTAGTCAGACCTCCCAGCATAAACTCACTTGTGATTAGAGTGTAACTCATCAAAAAGGAAGACTATCAGAACTTGCAGGCCGATTACACTGTATTTAAAAATAATGAAGATTATTACCCAGAGGCTCTGAAGGGTTGATCTGTAAGCCAGGGCCACTTTCAGAAGTTAAAGTTATAAACTACTATTAAATCCAGATATGGTGCAAGATCCCATTGACCTTCCTGTCATGACAGAAACCTGATAGATAATTTTGTAGGATTAGTAAAAGAATATAAAATGGAAAATGTTTTGAGAGAGATTCAGAATTTACTCTTGAAATATAAGGTGGGTAAACTATTTGGCCTCAAGGATCATATGCAATGCTGGTTAATGGGGCCGGGCAGTTTTCATATAATTTAGGAAACAAGCACACAAAATTTCTTCCCAGCAATTTTGATAAAGGTAACATTTGGGGACGTTAACCTCCATATTGCTCCCTCTTCTATTACTAGTCTGCAGCTGGTCTTCATTATTTCCAAAGCCCCTCTGCTCAGCACAGAAACTCAGCCTGACATTCTGGTTCCTGCACTTAGAGGACTCAATGTTTATGAGGTTTTTGCCAAAACAGAACCCCTCAAGAAACTTGTAGCCACAACAGAAACTTTAGGAAGGTAGGAAACAGCAGGCAAGTGGGGGAAAAGAGAGTTGTGGATATCTAGAACAGGCTGTATTGAAAGAGTAGAGGATTCACTGACAGAGGACTGCAAATTGTCCCTCCCTCCATCCTATAAAGCAAAAGAAAAAGCAGACCAAGTTTTTTTTAAAAAAAAAATTGGGGAAGAAAATCTCTTATGTATTCAAAGATTCCAAGATCTAAAATCCTGTGGCAGGACACGATACCGTAGTATATATATATAAAAAAAATCTAAAAATTCTGTGCAACTGCCTTGAAGTCTTCATTGGTTGTTTTAAAACTTTCCTATTCAAAAAAGCAAAACATAAAAGTAGCACATTTAAATTTATGTATTCTAAATGACGACATAATAAAGATTGACCCGAAATTCCCCTTTTAAAACATATTATACATGATAGAAAGGAGGAGCATGACTACACAATAAAGGACTGCAAGCTAAGTAAACACATTTCCCTTTGGAAGAAAATTATCTTCAGATATGATAATTAAGATTATTTTAAAATAAGTAGCCTGAGAAGCAATCACACTGCTTGAATTCTTTAGGCAAAATTATGTATCATGTTCTTTAATGAGAGGTTGCTGTGATGACCTTTAGGTAGATGCTAGGTTACTATAAACTTTATTCTATTGTGAAATTGTCATGCTACAGGTAGCTTTCAACTTATGACTGGTTATTTAACAACTGTTCAAAGTTACATTGTGTGACCCATCCTCAAAGTTATGACTGCTGCCTCCCCCTGCAGTTACAATATTGCATTTCAGATGCTTGGCAAGCAGCTCACATTTATGACTGGTTACAACATGCCACATTCATGTGACCGTGATTTGTAACTTTTCTCAGTTTCTGGCAAAAACATCCATTTGGAAGAATGGATTCATTTAATGAACATATGATTCACTTAATGACCATTAATTCACTTAAGAAACATGGTGAGTTGTTTTACAACTATTGTAAAAACTGTCATAAAATAGAGTCATCACATGGTGCCTCCACTTATGAACATTCCATTGTAGTTGTAAGTCAAGGACTATCTGTATATATTTCTTTTCATCTGGAATTGAAGCCAGAGTTTAAGAATGATTCTACATAAGCAATTTATCTAAAACCCACAGTAGTTCTGTCAATAGTAACTCTAACCCATAATTTTTTCTTTAAAAAAAACAAACCCCACATTAATTCCATTAAATGGTTTAATCTGCTTAATAATGCAATTAGAAGGGAATGGAATCTAAAGTTGAAAATATTTATAATGGCCTTAAACATTGTCAGAATTCTATTGTTGTATGTAGAACTCTTCAATAGCTCATACACTTTCCCACAAACTCAATCATCACTACTCTCATTTAGAATAACAAACTCCCAGTTCTTTGGCAGGACAAATTGTGTGGCATGTACAATAAGCCAAGAAATAACATTGTTTCTCTTTGTTAACTGTATTTCTTTGAAATATATAGATCATACAATACTTGCCACCTATCTCCTTTGAAGAAATTTAAGAGAAAAGTTTCTCTCTCTTTGTGTTTGTGTGTGTGTGTGTGTGTGTGTGAGAGAGAGAGAGAGAGAGAGAGAGAGAGAAAGAGGGGGGGGAATTTCAGAATCTACATCACTGACAAACATATTGTTCTGGAAAAGGAAAGGAAGAATAGACCAACAAGAAACCTGATTGCTACTACCTCCTATTTCCAAAGGAAGGAATCCTGTATTTCTTCCTAATTTTTCCTAGAAAAAATTACCCTTTAAAATCTAGTACTCACTTCACGATCTTTCTCTTAGGGGAAAAAAAAAATGAATCTGCAAAGATGGAGGGAGCTGGTGGGCTGGTTGGAGAAGTGCCAACATTTATTTAAAATGCAAGTCAGATTCCCCTCATTGATTCTCTCTGGAATTTTCCATGAAATTCCATCTCCACAATGAAACTATATACAGCAAATCCAACCTGATCACCTCAATTTATATGCCCTGAAAGAATGAAGATTGGATTCACCCTGGATTATTAATATTGCATTTTTTTTCAAGAAAAGTACTGCAGATCACAACATTTTCCTTCTATGCTTTGAGCTACTACCATCAGCTCTTTAACTTAAAGCAGTTCTACACTATATCACACTACTATTTATAGAATCTATAAGCAGTGGTGAGATTCAAATATGTGAACAAGCGGTTCTCTGTTTGGATGCCACTTCTGGAAGTCCATTCTGGGCTTGGGCAACAAAAAATTAGCTACTGGCTCTGGTGGTGCGAACCAGCTGAATCCCATCACTGTGTATAAGTCTATAAATATGAAACATAAGTAAATCTTCATCCAATGTTTACTCGATTTTTATTTTTGAATAATGTGTTAATTGTTTTTCAACTTATAGTGAGGATTATTTTGGCTTGTTTTAATTAACACTTTAATGTTCCCCAGCCTGGGGCTTACAAAATGATTTTGTACTTCAACTTTATAATTCTCAGTGTATTTGGACACAGAATGAGTTTGCTGGTTTTTGGGCATTGGTGAGATCCATTGAAGCTTTCCAACAAGTTATCCATACAATATACCAAATGATTTAAATGTATACAGTTTGCAAGCCTCTGTAATGGGCACAAACTTCAAACTGTGAAGTGTCTAGCTATATTTATCACAGTATTCAAATATCTCTGCTATAGCCAGCAGAAGGTGATATCCTGCAGACAGTCTTGTATTACCTTTATAATTTTTGTACCGGTTTTCTCTTTTCCTTTAATTGTTAATTACCTGGTTATTTTAAATAAATAAATCCTCTTAGCTATAACAGACTAAATTGTTGTGAAATACTTTCACAAGTGATCATCTAACAACATCCTACAAATGATCATGAATGGGCTTAGTATTTGGTAGATAAATGGGACAAGGAGTGGAAGATGTTGAGAGCTTTTAATGTCTTAAAGCAGTGGCCCCCAGCCTTTTGGGCATCAGGGACTGGTTCCTTGGCGAGAGGTTTTTCTGCAGACTGGAGGGGGCGTGGTTGTTTGTGTGGACCGGTTTCTGGCATGCCGTGGACCGGTGCTGGTCCATGGACCAGGGGTTGGGGACCCCTGTCTTATAGGACACAAGATCTAAAATGGTTGAGTGGAGCTACCTTTAGTGTTTTCACAAATGGAGAATGCAGAATCAAACGTTCTGGTAAATGTGATCCTGTGACCTTACCTTGTGGATAAGGCTGTCAGATCTGGCCTGCAAATATCCAGAAGATCACTAGAGAGCCACAAAGAAATGCATAAAACCATACCCTGCTGCCTTTCGGAATTCATCCAGATATATGCAATCCAAATCAGCTGGTCCTACTTATGGAACTATTAAACTATATTGGTCAGCTGTGTGAAGACTTCATAACCTTTAATCTAGTAAAATGTTTTGCCTGTTTTGTTTGTACTTTTAACAAATGTATATCTATAATACATATAATTAAGTGAGTTGCTCTCAACTAAAACTGGTAACTGGGTGGCCTTTCCCTTGGTTTGAGTCACAACATTGGGATTTTATGTGTGCATTAGACGGGCTTGCAAAACAAAAGTGAGGAGAACGCATTGTGTCGGATCTCCGCACAGTTCTCTGACACTCAGCAACTTGATCGGGCCTCCCAGTTTTCTGTGGCTGGAGGAAATGCTCGCAGGGCTTCATATGGTAGTGATTTGTCATTTAACATGTTTTGGGCAGGCTGCCAGGGTCAGCTGTTGCCAAATGAAAAGAAGACATGGGAATAACATTTTTTTAAAGAAAAAAAAGCAATAGAAAATGAAGCAAAGTAGGAGATCTTAAAGCATAGTGTAGGATTTAATACTGTCAGAGTAAAAGTTTAGAGCAAGGGATGGACAACCCACTGGACTTTCTCACCCATTCCAACTATAGACTATTGGACTATTTTTTTAAATGTTTGTAATCAATTGGACCACTGGGGATTAATTGCTTGTGATTAACTTATTATGTTCAGCTGCATATGGGTTAGAGAATTTTTCTTATCATGTATCTCTGTTATTTGTGTTGTGACTGCCTCTAATGAATAGTAATGGCATAAAAAGTTTCCAAGGCCCTTTCCACTGAATGTGTGGGATTATCACGAAAGGCCCTGAATGAATATATGAAAAACAACATTGTGTCCTGCAGTCCTACAAGTTTTTCCTCTTTTTTTTTTAACTCACCCAAATTATACAAAAATGTGCTAGTTATTTCTGTATAGGCATAAGAGAAGAATAAAAAAAAATAATGACAAAATATCAATTCCAAAATCTAAGTCAAAGTCTTACACAAGTGGAGTGTAAGCCAGGGCTTTCCTAAACTTCTTACCATCATACCACCTTTTAGTGTAATCTTAATGTAGTGTACACACATAAATGTGCTCCTTTAAATATCCAAACATCAAAATGAACATGAATGAACATTGAAAACAAAGCAATCAAATATTGGGAAACGTGGATTTAACAAAAGATTCTTCACATCTCTCCTTCACTCTATCTTCACCTCCCAAGGTACACCTCAAAGTTTGGGAAAAACCTAGTGCAAACTTATACCGCTTTGTAAAAGCTCTGAGGAAAAGCTCAGAAAAATAATTCTAAGAGTAATCAACAGAAATCTAATTCTGTGTCCTCAAGGGATGGCGAGAGAAGTCAGGATGGGAGCCACAATGGAATTTTATGTGAGCCACATAAAGTAATAGGCATGTTTCAATTGCACCGTTGTAGTTAATACCTTGACTTTTTAAACCATATCCTGTGCAGCATGTCTGAATCGTCACAAAGAAAATATAGATTTTACCATATAGTTGCAAGGAAGCAAATTTGATTCAACAGAGTCTCAGCATAGAATATCTTAACATTCATAATATGAGTTTTAAATTGTTTCTGATAGCCAACAAAGTTATATTTGTTTTGCTTTAAAAAAAAAGACTTGATAGTTAGATTAGGCAGTTAGATAACCTGTGGTTTGCTTTCTTTAAAAATAGCCCGTTCAGAACTACAAAAAAAAATGGCTGAAATTTAATTAAAAATTAAGTTGATTAATAAGATAGATTAATGTATCCCATGTATTTATTATTTCTTTTTGTTATATTAACTATTGTGTGTATGTGTGTGTGTGTGTGTGTTTGACCAGATATTTTGGCCTATTATCAGCCATAATCTGTAGCATTTAAATGAATTAGTCTTAGATTGGAATGTCTCTAGAATTTCTAGCAAGGAGAACTAAAGGAGAAGTGAACACTTGGTGAAATACACTCTCACGTTCTTTGAGGGACCAGGTGGGCAAGTCTGCCCTAAATTGATTCCTTTGGCTGCTGGCTGGGGAATTCTGGGAGTTGACGTCTCCACATTTTAAAGTTGCTGAAGTTGAGAAAAGGTGATCTTTTTGTACTTTGCTTTTCCTTCCCCATTTCAGATACATCTTCTTTTATGCCTTCTTTTTTCAGAACTCCTTTTTTCCTCCTGTGCTTTCGCATGCAGCCCTTTCTCCTGCCTTTCTCACTTCACTTAAAAATTCGCTGCTGCTCCCCATCTCCCCACTGTGCCAAATTGGTACTTGAGCAAGCAGTGCCTTCCATCAGTGCATCCTGCTGCTGATTTCTTTTCCTGGTTTAATGGAAGGGGCTGCTTTTTGAGATGCATTGACAACTTGGCCTCTGCATTAGGAACTATTATTGCTATGTGATTTTCTGGTCTTATTTGCACCACTAATTTGAGGTGTGTCCTTCCTTTCTTTGTTACAGTGTTGGCTATAATAAGAATCAAGTTCATCCTTTCTTGATGATGTCATCATATTGGGAAGAATGGCTATTGTTTTGATCAGAGACACAATGCAATACATTTCTGTTGGTTACCACTCAGATGGGAAGATCATGACAGTAGTTCGTCTCCTTTTCTCTGTTCTAGTTGCAAATGGATGGCTGTAGGAAGTCTTGGACTGATAATTGCTATCCACATACAGTACTTTTCAAAGTCATATGCTGAGGGCAATTTAAGCATTACTTGAAAGCAGCCATGGAAAGCTATCATCTGTAGGAAAGTTCAGAGCATTCAGAGTCATCATCCATGGCACAGAAGCCATGATTACATACCTTTTTTCTTATAATATTCAACAGGATGCTGTGAAGATTAATTATGCAATAGTTAAATGCTCTGAGGGTTTCAGGAAAAGCTCTCACTGAATGCTAAGTATTATTATAACTTATTTTGCTTGACTGGGGAAGAGCCTTTGAGTGAAAAAAAAACCATTTCTTACAAAAAAAGCAGAAGAAAAGAAAATATATCTTCATCCAGCCTGCCTTTTCTGTTGAATTACTTTGTTGACTTGTGGTTTCACATGAACTGAATTCTTGTTACAGTTTCTGCCAAATGAAAAGATGATGGACAGGTTCTGATGTAGCTGGTTCTGGCATGTTAATTCATCGGAATGCCTTTTGAAAAAAATATAGATTGAAAAGATACTTAGGCAATTTTTTTTTATTTGAAATGAATGCATTTGTGATGGACCTTCAGCCAACGATGAAAGTAGAATTATATTTATTGACTTACTCATTGAGGAAATTACCTTGCCTACAGCAGAACTAAATCTCCCCAGGTTATTAATTTATTCATGGCAAGAGTTCAGACGCAGTTGGTCTAATGCTGAAGCTATTTGCCAGGATTAATTTATTTCTAGGTCTAAAGATGCATGGACTATGTAGAAAACCCAATCTATATTGACTTGCCAGGGCCATTCGTGATAGCCATGTGCCCAAACTGATTGTAAATGTGTGACTACTTTGTGAACCAGCCCTATATAATTTGGTGTGTGTGTGTGTGTGTGTGTGTGTGTGTGTGTGTGTGTGTGTATATATATATATATATATATATATATATATATATATATATATATATATATATATATATATATATATATTGCTAACTGGGACTTCAAAAACAGGAGTGTCAACAACCTTTGGAAAGCTACTTCATGTGGTTGCAACTTGAGTAACCTACACTAAAAAAAAAGATGTTACTACCCCAAATCTCATTTATTTAGAAATAAGGCATATTTCTTTTACTAGGAATTGATATCACATAACCATGCTTACCATAACAGCTGTAGATCAAGTTTTATATTATGAAGTAATGGAGAAAACAGGCCTGTTTTAACACCACTGCACACACTTGGACACATGAATCTTTCTAGTGAAATCCAGAAGCTCCCTGGATAAACTATAATTCATACATCTAATAGATGAAGAAATCTGATATGTGGGTTCTAACTTTCATAGGGATATAACAGTACATATATGGAAAGCAGAAACATTTTCTCGTTTCTGCTTTTCTTCCCCTGCAAATGGTTCTGAGAATTTTAGCTAAGCATGCAAAGGCATGACAGAATCCAGAAAGGTGGGAATTGTCTATGACTACGGTGTTTACTTTGAGATGAATGTCAGGGGACTGATCTAAAATAAATGGGAAATCTGACATTGTTTGTATCTCTTTGTTTCCATCTAGACTTCACCTGGATTGTTGTAGCACTAATGGAGGGGAGTCTATAATCTCGTCTACACATAATATTGTTAATCTATAGTCTAGTGGACATAGATATTTGTGACTTAATTAACTGAGCAGTTTTAAATAATAGCTGTATGAAGCTGTATATGTTTAGGCAAAAAGCTAGATGTATTACATCAAATTAATTATATAATATCTTTTGCAAATAGTAATGGAGCAAAGACCACGGTTAAATAAAATAAAACTAAATCACTCCACAAAATAGAATAACTCCTCCCTCCCTTCCTCCCTCCCTCCCTTCTTCCCTCTTTCTTTCTTTCTTTCTTTCTTTCTTTCTTTCTTTCTTTCTTTCTCTCTCTCTCTCTCTCTCTTTCTTTCTTTCTTTCTTTGTTTGTTTTTTCTTCCTTCCTTCCTTCCTCCCTCCCTCCCTCCCTCCCTCCCTCCCTCCCTTCCTTCCTTCCCTTTCTCCTATCATCACAATTAAATATAATGTATGCAATAAAAACAAAAACAAATAAAACCAAGAAAAATATATATATAAAGACACTATAAATAATCTTGAAACAAAACACACACAGTTGGCCAAAGCCTATCAGATTATCACTGGCTTAACAGACAAGGTAAGGCATCTAGAAAAGTGACATTCATACTTTCCAAGGCTTTCCAAGGTATTGGTACAGCTGTGGGGACACTAACTATTATAATAAACAAACAAACTTACAATACTGCTGAATGAGAGGTACTTATGACTGGCTCTCAAAGTTCTGCCTGTCACAGCAACTAGCTCACAATTACAATATGGCAGAGTCCTTGTGGTCAGAGATACCCATTTGCAACCTTCACTGCCAGCTTCCCAGAAGTTGTTGGGGAAGTCAGCAGGAAAATCCAAGTAGCAACCACATGACATTGCATTTAACAACATTGTGGGATTCAGTTAATGATGGCAACTGGAAATGATAGAACTGCCATTATTAAGCGGTGTGGTCACGTGACCTTGTGCTTTATGGCTGCGTTGCTTAGTGATGGCAATTCTGATTTCAATTACTATCCTTAACAAAGGACCACTTGTAAACCAAGGGATGGTGCTTTGGGATAACTGATTCATTCGTCCTGCTTAAGAGAAAAATTAGTAACTCCAAGTTTATTGCATCTTTGCCCTAATGCAAATGTGCTATGTAATGTACTGTTGCTTCATTAGGTGTTCTTGGAAAGTTATGCACTTTTTGTCATATCCCGTCTTAGACAATTTGTCAGTGCAGGAACTGAGAAATGTAGTACAGTCCTCACTAATAAATAGTAGTGTGTGGCAGATTTATGAAAGATTAAAAAAACAAATTCCATTGACCACCTGCCAGATTCGCAATGAGCCGTGTTGGCGCAGGGATTAGAATGCAGTACTGCAGGCTACTTCTGCTGACTGCCAGCTGCTAGCAGTTCAGAAGTTCGATTCTCTCCGGCTCAAGGTTGACTCAGCCTTCCATCCTTCCGAGGTCAATAAAATGAGGACTCAGATTGTTGGAGGCAATATGCCGACTCTGTGAACCACAGAGCACTGTGAAGCACTGTGAAGCGGTATATAAGTCTATTGTTATTCTGTAAAAAAATGATTTTGCTAAGGCAGTTAAACTGCAATCTAAGGATTGGACTCATCTGCTTATTCAATCTTTAAAATGGACATCATAACATTTTATAGCAAATCAGTTTTTTCCCTTAATGTCACTCCATCACTTTGGTGTCCCTAAATTTTTAGTCAGTATAATTTGATAAATTCAGTCATTTTTATAATGGCCCTTGGAACGATATGTTCTTGCAAAAAATTCTAGGGAATAGAAGAAAGGAATAGCTTTTCGTACAAATATATATGGAAATTGGCCTAACGACGTTAAAAGAATTTTAAGACACCCAGTTGAAAGCCACATCTGAGTGCTTGTTGGGATCTGCACATTAGAAAGCAATAGCACAAAAACTAAATTTGATTTCATTTCATTTCCTTGTATATGTAATTAAAAATTAACTAACTTGATGTTGTACACTCATATGTAATAATTTATTCCATTCTCATGTTGCAATTATTTTAATAACATATTTTGGAGATCGTTAGGGACGATCTAGGGATTGAATGATGCCTTTGATTTTCTGATTGCAGCTCTATTTAGGGTTTATAGGAGCTAAGATAATAGATGTAGGCTGAAAAAAAAATCTGAATCTATATATTACTAAAACTCTCATTGTAACTTATGACCTTTCATCATGACTGGATGAAACAGGGTGTCATAAGGCAACAATTTTTGAACTATGATAATTCAAATGGGCTAAAATATAGAATGTGTCCAGAATCCGGGACCCATGGCTCCTGGGAGAATGAAATTTGGAAAAGTTATGGCTGCTTTAGTGCTACTGGATGCTGCAGTGCTGCTGCTGCAGTCACATGATCTTAATTTTCAACATTCTGTGACAGTTTCCCAGCCAGTCTCACAATCTGTCACTCCCGCTCTGACTCAGCAGCAGCCACTTACCTGCCACCTGGAAAGGGAAGGGAAGGGAAGGGAAGGGAAGAAAAGAGCGATAGGGAGAAAAGGGCAGAAGAAATCCCTGTGTACCTGACCCATGCTTCCCCCAGGACATTCCAGTTCATGCTGCTGCCTGCACACCTTCCCTGACTCCTGCAGTACTCCCACATACCTTCCCTGATTTGTGTCACCTCCTCATATACTTTTCCTGATCCACCTGGCACCTCTTGTGCATCCCAATGCAATCTCCCTGACTTATGATGCCAGCAATGAACCTTCCCCAACACTTACATCATCTTTTGGGGATTCTCAGATTTCTGATGCTCCCTGTCAGCTTCCCCCAAGGAAACTCAATGGGGAAGCCAGCAGGCAGTCAGAAATTGCTATCCCTCTCACTAATTTTATGCTCACCCATGCTCACTGTATCAGGAAATATCTGTGAAATGATATCCAACAGGGCACAGGTTGTCTAGTAACCATTAGATGACAACAAAAAGTTAGGGATTTCTTTATTTCTTTTCATCTAACTAGTGTCATACAGATTTATGGAGCCTAGCTCTCATACTCCTAATATACATTATACTATATATGATTAATCCTGTGCTCATTCTACCTAGTTTCCTTATGCATTTTTCTGGCATTTTAATTGAATAAATTCAAATGACATTGACAGAACTTTTGGTTAAGTTTCCACAGTTTGAAGTTGTTGTTTTTTAAAATACCATAGCTAACATTAACCAGAGTATTTGGCTTCAGGTGAAATGATGAACTGTACTTAATGGACATTAACACTTTCAGCAGAAATACCTCCAGAAATGCATGTTTGCCGGGATAGGTTTAACCTATTCTGGTGTGGGGAGGTCAGAATGGGAAAAGGTCACTCTGAAGGTTAGCTATTCCAAATAATTCTTATTGTTTTTAAGTATTTATTTTTTTAAAATGAAGTCAGCTAGGGCAGGGAGTTTGCTGGGAAAGAAATAAAGTAATGCTGGAAAAGATAAGGAATGTGAATGCAGTCATTTTTAAAGGATGAAGCTAGATGATAAAGAAGGTGAAGAGATTCCCAATTGCATAGTGTATATTACTTCAGGGTTTCCATGTAATACTTTCAGCTCAGTTATCATCATTTTACTGCCAGGGAAAGGTAAACCATTCTGAAGAAATCATGACAATATTTGGCTTGAAATGGTTTGGCTTGAAGCTACGTGTCATTTAGAGGTTTGGCTCGTAACTATCTGGCATTTAGCCAATATTTTTTTGCTTTACATTTTCTACTGGGATATGTTAACTGAATTCTTCTGAATTTCTTTACTTGATTTTTTTCAGGTTGAAAATAGGCATAATCCGATTTCAAAATCATGTTTTGGGGCTTTGTGAAGGATAGTACTAAATAACAACAACAGCAACAACAACAATAATAATATCAGTTTTGTGTTGCAACCAAGTATCAAGAAAGTTCAGAAAAAATGTGTTTAATTCTTTATATAGCAGGCTATTAAATGAAGGAAAGTACAATACTGTGATTTAATAGGTAAATAGATAATAATCATGAGATATTACATTTAATAGTCAAACTAGGGGAAAATATGATTAGTATTATTTGTGGTTCTAACTGTACCATTGCTTGATGCAGCTAAAAGAACTCAAATGTTGAATTGACACTAGGTTAAATTCATTTACACGATGGGTTGCCCCTGGCCTTCTGTGTATAAGGACCTGAAAGAAAGGCTGATACTTGTCCATGGGACCTGATGCAACATTTAGTTATGTTGTAAATAATGTTGGATTTCAATAACTGACCCAAGATTACTTATAGTTGTCTCAAAATCTGGCAGTCAAATCTTGTAGGAGATATCTCTGTGTCAGGTGGCCTCTTCTGGATCTCAGAGGCATCCAGAGCAAGCAGTGATTTCATAAAAATAATAAAACAGATGATATGATGCTGTAATGTAAGCTATGCCTACACATATCGATGTGTGATGTCATGATACAAGTACAAAGGAGATAGAATATGTGTCATGATGCTGTGATGTATTTTTCTATTTGTCTCCCTGTCACCTTTCTCCTAATGGCCATCTTGCATCTCTGATATAGCTTATTAACTCAATTTTACTAGCAGCATTGAAGGAAGATTTAACTAGCCATTATACAATGGGTGTCCCTCATATGAAGTAGCTAATGTCTTAGGTCAGCTCTGACTAGCAAATTAACATAGTATCACTATACCTGAAGATGTGTTGGTCTGAATATTCTCCCACCATGAACTCAGAGACTTTAGATGAGCTGTTAGTAGAATTCTGTCCCATATCTATGATATAATAATTATATTGACATATAGCTTTTTTTTATACCACTGGCTCCAACAATTCCCTTTTAAAAAAAGTGTATTCATTATGAAAATGTTCAAAACGATTGGTCTATATTGTCAGGCACAAAGAATCAATTAGATTGCAGATTTATTTAAACCCATACACAAGAATATAATCAAGTAGATTTCAATACTAAATTGATGCTAGATAAGGGTCAACAGAACTCAGGAAGGATTGGAGTTGGACTGTTTGTGGCAACATAATGAATCTAAGTTGATGATTCACTTAACTCCACCCCCCAGCTCTGCCTGCTCTTCTACTACAAAATATTCCATAAGTATTAAAAATCTATATTAACACGTCTTTTAGAGTGATGTTATGTACATGCCGACTTTCAAGTAAGTCCCACTGAATCTAGTGGGATTCCTGAAAGCTATAGTCTTCCTGGACTGCAACACAATCTCGTGTCTATCTTCTCTGTAAGAAATCTTACTGTTTTATTTGACTTAGTTTTAGAAAAGTATTATAAGATTGTTGTCTTAACTACCAAGCAACCATAAAAAATAAATGTTTGCCATTAAATACACCCTCTATTCAAATTAGAAAAAAACATATTTTATATAAGAGAAAAAAAAATCCATATACATAACTCTCCCACACTATAATTCCCCTTCTCCCCTCCCCCCGTTTGCTTATGCCATTAGCCTGACTATGTAATGTGAGAATGAAGGAAAAGAGCTCGCTAAGCTTTATGAAACCTTTCCTCGGGATCTCCACGAACACTTTAAAAGTAATCCAAACAAGTAGGAAGAACATAAGAAGCCTTGGAAGATTATGTGCTCGATAAGGAAAATGCTTAAGATTTGAAAAACAAAGCAAAGCAAAACAAAAAACAAAATGGGATGCCTTTAAAATCGATTGCCAACAATATTCCTTGCATGAGGGCCCCCTAATTATTTCATCATGCACTCAGGAAATCCTGTAGGTCATATATAAACAGCCCGAGGCATGGACCTCTTCATCAGATAGAGCATGACATCTGACATCTGTGCAGCCTGCCGCTCGCATGCCACAATTAGCCTAACTAGGAAGCTCAAACGTTAACTGATGCAAAGGCAACTGGGATCAGAAAGAGACTTAAGGATGGCAAAGGTCCTTCCTCATCCAAGATTAAAATTGCAGCACAGCCCTGTTGGTCACATCTACGGCACAGTTCAAAGCTTTGTGTAATATCAGGTTCCATGTCTCCCTTCTTCCTGATTACAGAGTTTTTAAAAAGGGAAGGATCCCACTCCAGTCCAATATTAACCTCATACAGCAAGCTGGGGGTGTACTACGTGAGACTCGGAAAAAGGTAAAACAAACTTATGGAAAAGGATCTGCGATCTTCGCTGCTCTTAATGACGGGTGAGCAGGTCAAGATTTTTCAACATTGGAGTTCAGTGCTGTGAACGGTACAGTAAAACATTTTCAGGCCGGAGTAAAAATCTCTTGGGATGAGAGTGAAGCCCAACTATAGTATTAAATTGCAGCTCTCGCCATTCCCTGATGATGTGGACAAAGGCCATGCAGGATGGTGGATGATGGAATTTAAGTCCAAACTAGTCCAGAGAACACAGCTTCTCATTATGAGAGAGGAAAAAGGTGCACTTACCAGCCCTGATCCTGAGAGCATGGCCAAATAATAAGTCTTTCATATGGGTAAACATTCAATGCCTTTCTTCTATATATGACATCGTTCTCAGGCAAGAGATTTCACAAAATAATTGGAACCATAACAGATATGCTACCTTGAACTAGAGGAGAGACAGGCAACTTTTCTGCTCTGTCTCTAGAGGAGAGACAGGCAACTTTTCTGCTCTCAAAGTTGACTTGCAGGCACAAAAAGGATGTCACAGCAGACACACGGAAGAGCAGATCCTTCTTCATGAAGTGGGAAAGGCTGCCATCCTTACACAAAAGGCTTGGTGAGCTGCGAGAAATGCAGTTCCTCTGGAGACAGAATTGCAGAATCAGATTAAAACTATGTTCCTCGGCCATTCTGATTATGCTTGCTGTTTCTCACAAGTTTTGGCAATCATCTTAGATTCATCAGGATGGGAATGGGGAAGGAAGAATTTAAAATCCTCACCAAGAAGTGCAAATCAAGACAGTTTTGTAGGAAGGTCTATAGCAGTGATGGTGAACCTTTTAGAGATTGAGTGCCCAAACTGCAACCCAAAACCCATTTATGCATCGTCGACTGCCGGGTGGGTGTGACCCATTGGGTGGGTGTGACCCATTGGGTGGGTGTGGTCCATTGGATGGGTGTGGCTGCGATGGTAACAGCAGACTGGGTGGGACTAAAAAGTTCAATCAATCAATTCCAACTTTGCAAGACCTTTTTTTCCCCGTGAGAAGTTGAAATTGATTGAACCTTCTTTTTTTTTTTTGCACATGGCGGCGGAGGCCTAAAGCGGAAAAGTTTTATAAAACCCAGCTGAAGGCCTAGGACTGGGGTGACAGCACGCGTGCCCACAGAGAGGGCTCTGAGTGCCGCCTCTGGCACCCGTGCCATGGGTTCGCCACCACTGGTCTATAGTAAAGACTTTCCTGCCATTATTCTTGGAGAAATAGTAATTTTGCATACTTTGGGATCGCTGGACTACGGGAAAGACACCTTCATGCAGCTGCCATTTTTGCATTACTGTCTTTCCCAGTCATGGGAAATAGCTTTGGAATATTCTTACAATCAGATGAATACAAACATGTTGCAGCAATCCTAAACATCAGGAAACAGATCATCTATACAACATCGTCCAATAAAATGGACTCAACCCACTGTAGTACAACCAACACAAACTGTGGAAAGGATGACATTGCCATACATCAAAAATATCTCAGAAATCACCAACAAACTATGATAACCACATGCTATCACTGTAGCACACAAAGCGACTAAAGCCTTCCAAAACATCCTAAGTAAACCAAAAGGCCAGCAGCCCCCGAAGGAAAAACAGGAGTATCTACAACATACAGTGTAAGGATTGTAACAGCCAGTATGTAGGACAAACAAGCACATCCATGAACATCAATTAGCAGTCAGAAGATATGATGAAAACCTCTTTAATTTCACAACACATGGACAGACTTAACCATGATTTTAACTGGGAAACTGAGCATCCTAGACCAAGCCAAATCCAAAAAGGCTAGAAAATTCCTAGAAGCCTGGCACTCAAACAAATTAGCTATCAACAGGCACATAGAAATAAATAACATCTACAGACCACTCAAAAGATACAATCAAAAGCCAAAAAGGAAACAAAAAGACCAAAACACTTCCTCACTCAGCAGAGGAGCAGAGATTAGCAACAAGATTAACACTAGACCAGGGGTCTTCAAACTTGGTCCTTTTATGACTTGTGGACTTCAACTCCCAGAATTCCTCAGCCAGCATTCATGGCTGAGGAATTCTGGGAGTTGAAGTCCACAAGTCATAAAAGGGCCAAGTTTGAAGACCCCTGCACCAGACTAACAATCAAGAATAAACAACAGCCTGAAAGACCACTCCCACCAACACTGACAGGGCAAGCCACCAGTATATAAAAAGAAAGCAAATCCCCTTACCTTGTAGTACTGGTGATGTTACCTAGTTTGGTAATGAAATGTCTGCAAGAAAACAATCAACTCAAATAGCACTAAGGAACCCACAATTCTTACACTCCTCAATTCAAGGTTTCTTTTAAGATTCATTCAGGTATCATCCAGATCTGACATTTCTGGCTTTCCTTCGCTCTAAGTTTGATGAGAAATAAAGGTGTTTTCAGTGAAATTTTCCTGAGTGGGATAGAGAATTCTTGCAGTCATGCTGAATTATGAGCTAGTCAAAAAATATGTGTAACTGTTCTGTTTCTCACTGCACAACCATTATCTCCAGTGACCTGCTACCTCTTTGGCCTCCTATACCCCATTTAAATTTCACAGAAAGATGCATCTTTTGAAATTAAAAGTTAGAGATTGGGAGAAGCCAGGAAGGTTCCAGAATTATGAAATATGTAATGTAACAAGGTGAAAGAAGGCTGAACAATATCCTCTGCTCACTCAACCTCAGAAAAGCTGGTGGAGTATGAAGTAGAAAAATAGCAGAAGCCTCTATTTATAGTTTTTGTATAAGTTGCACTATATTGTGCAATATAATGTACATAATGCAATAGTGTATAATAGAAAGAACCATGGACAGCCAGAATAACTTACAGAGAGGTATTAAATTGTATAAAACCAGATACATCACTAGAAGTTAAAATCATAAGACTAAGCCTGATTTACTTTGGCCATGTCATGCATGCAAATTCATTGGAGAAGGCAATGATGCCAGGAATGGTTAGTGGAACAAGAGGAAAGGGCAAGCAAAGAACATGCTGGCTTGATAGCATCAAATCTGATACGAAGTTGAGTAAATGGGTAAAACAGCAGCATAATAGGAAAAAACTGCATGAAACTGCATGAAAATTATTCTGCTTTGTCTACACTGGGTAAAGTCTTGAAGGTAAAGCTTAAGTTTGTGACCAATGAAAATCCCATTCAGGATTTCTCCTGTGATTTGCTAGCTACTACTCGTTTAGTGCCAAATGTATCTATATAGACATTAAAAAAAATCTCCATTGGGGGTGCCAGGAATGTAACTAGAGATTCTCAGGTTGCTGAGCCAAAGTACCAAATAGATTCTGTGCTTGTAACTCTTGACAATAGTCTCTCAGCCTCTCAAACTGCTTACATTATGAAAAAAATGATTTTGCATTAATTAGCCTGGACCCAGTGATGTAAACTTTGTTGAGCTTGTTTAGATCAGATTTAAAACTTTATAAGGAGAAACTCCCCAAAGTTTTCCTTGGATATCCCCAAGACTTTCTGTGGGTGCAATGCAGCTATAGTCAGATCTATTTCATTTTTGTGTAACTCTGTGGGTGTTGCACAGATGTTATCACCATAATGTTAATAACTTAAAGGCTTTGTTCTCTGTTTTAAAAATATCTTGTTCCAGGAAGGAAAAGGTTAACACACTTATTGGTAAAAAAGAGCAAATGCTTTATCATTTCCAGACGATATCCATATAATTCAGCTCCCCAGATACCTTTGGATAAGGTGAAAACAGAAAGAACATCTGTGGATGCAGATGATGAAGTTTAGATATTAAAAAGTGAAACTGTTCTGAATAAAAGAAACAAAAGAAGAGGAAATAAGAAATTGTCATATAAAACTAGGCTCTTTATAAAACAATATGGTTACTAAAAGTGTACTTTCCAATCATGGAAATTCTATCCTAAAAAGATAACAATATAGCACTCATAAATACTCTAAGCCAAATAATTGAACCGGCTCAGGCACATTTGAGCAATTAAAAGACCCAAGAAATTTAATCAGGAAGATGAAAATATGAATTGTACTTATATAACAATAAATAAAGCACATGGATAAACTTAATAGAGAACGTTATACTAGTTTTAAATCTATTTTGAAATGAATCATTAAAATAGCTTAAAACCAGAAAACCAAAGCAAAAGCCACCTATCTAATAAACGCCTTTTCATTAAAAGCCAACAAAAATAAATTAACTTTAAAGCAACAGATGGAGCCTTCTGTACAGGTAATCCTTGACTTATGACTACAGTTGAGGCCAAAATTTCTATTGCTAAGCAAGATGGTTGTTGACTGAGTTTTGCCGCATGTTATGATTTTTCTCGCCACATTTCTTAAGTGAATCATTGCAATCGTAAAATTACTAACATGGTTGATGGGTCCATGGGGACGCTGCCGTGGTCGTACGTGTGAAAAATGCCCTTTTTTTCAGTGCTGTTGTAATTTTGAATGGTCACAAAATGAACTGTTGTAAGCCGAGGACCAACTGTACTATGAGGAATTTGTATAGGAAAGAGGCCCCATTTAGAAGACAGGTTCTCTTGTTTTTTTCGGCTTAGTAATGGGTCAACTAATAGAAAGTCTTGATATGGTTTTCATACAACTAGATATAAATCTGAAATTTCAAGGTTTCAAGGGTGGAAATGCATGGGAATCCAGAGTAGCTGCCACACAATATTTGTTTGTTTGTTTATTTTTCTATACAGCACAAGGTTTTATTTTTTTCAGGCTAGAAAATTACCTGCAGTTTTGCAGGAAATCAGGATAGGAATTCAGCCCTGTGTCATGGTTCCGACAGATGAAACTCTTCAAAGAATCTTTATTTGAGTAGCATAGCATCGGCATGTACATAGGCAAAGGCAAAATCTGAATTCCCCTCCCCTGAGCACATAGTATAAAAGCACAATTCCCTCCTCTAATTAACAGTCATAAATCACATTCTCCAATTAGTTTGAAATGCAGGCTTTCCCTCCAGTTCTTCAACCGCCATTTCTTATCTCTTATTTCAAAAAACCTTGGTTCTCACACTAGTTACAATATTGTTATGTCTAACTAAACTCCCATGCACATTCCTCCCCCCCCCAATATCATCTAATTCTAACTCTAATTCTAAGAGTAAAAAAAGGAGGAAAATGGCTGCATCTCCATATGTTGTCAAAGCAAGAACATCCGATGTTAGCAGCGTTGACACCCTGATTGTAATTTTGATTTAGACCTGAATGCAAAATACTCACTGTTCGTTGCTTGCAGTTACCTTTGCTCAGTGGTGGGATTCAAATATGTGAACAACCGGTTCTCTGTGTGGATGCTGCTTCCGGATGTCCATTATGGGCCTGGGCAACAAAAAAATAGCTACTGGTTCTGCTGAACTGGTGCGAACTGGCTGAATCCCACTACTCCCTTTGCCCAACGTGTCTTGAAGAAGACAGAGAGAAATGGAATATATGGGTATGGTAATTTGAAACTCTGCACTTAATAATTTTATGCTTCCTCCTTTATTTACTTCTTGATGGGAATTAATTCACATTATCTTTTCAAAAACAACAATATATTCTAAAACAGGGGTCTTCAAACTTGACCCTTTTATGACTTGTGGACTTCAACTCCCAGAATTCCTCAGCCAGGCACGCTGGCTGAGGAATTCTGGGAGTTGAAGTCCACAAGTCATAAAAGGGCCAAGTTTGAAGACCCCTCCTCTAAAAGGTAAAGATAATAAAGTGAGCATTTCAACAATGCTCAGTCAGCACTTGCTTTCAAAATGTTTTTTTCTCCCTTTTTAAAGTAAGGAAAGATGCTACCGTGACAAGCAGTATCACTCTAATGAGTCCTAATTCAAACTGTTCTTTTTTTCTTATATGAAGCCAATTGTTTCCAGGGTTGCCAGTTATATTTTGAACTCCACCCCACTTCTTCCTCTCCCCCACCAATCAAATCCCCATTTCCCAAAGCGAGAAACAAACCAATAGATCTATAGATTACTGTTTTATGGCAGATGGTTCTGTGGTTAGACAAGCAACATCAGTACAATTCCAGAAATTGCCTTTTGGCTATAGAAACTCATTTCTATTTTTCATTTTACTTGTCAATATCTGACCTAACTTTTTTATCTGTCAGAAACCCACAAAAAGCAGTTGATCATAAAACTAAGCAGGCACACAATGTTTCTATTACTTTTACTAATTTAAATGTATTATAGTTGCCTCTTCACATAGACTCTGAATGACTTATAAATGCAAAATAATATAAATTGTTTTACTGATAGCCCTGGTCCAATTACAAAAAAACCCCTCTTCCTAAAACTGTTCCTGGCTCCAAAACAAAATTGTATGTAGTCCTCAACTTATGTCCATAACTGAGTCCAAAATTTCCAGTGCTAAGTGAAGCAGTTAAGTGAATTGCACCTTGTTTATGATTTTTTTTTTTGCCACAGTTATTAAGTGAATTGTGGTCATTAAGCAAATCTGACTTCCCCTCATTGACTCTGCTTGTTGGAAGCCAACTGGGAAGGTTACAAATGATGATCACATGACCCCAGGGACAATGCAACTGTCATAAATACATGCCAGTTGCCAAGTGCCTGAATTTTGATCATGTGACCATGAGGATGCTGCAACAGTTGTAAGTGAAAACCGATCATAAGTTACTTTTTTCAGTGCTGTTGTAACTTCAAGCGATCCCAGTAAATAAAGCAGTAAATAAATAAAGCACTACCTGTCTTCTGTTATGCACATAACTGTTTCCCTAATGGAGCAGGATGCACAGGGACATCTTCAGGAAAGGGGAACAGGAGAGTGGATAAAACGGTATACTGGTTGTGGATGCGGATGCCACCTTGATTTTTTTTTTTGAGCCCCTCTCTTTGGACCTTCCCTAGAGCAGGGGTATCAAACTGCCGGCCCGCAGGCTGGATGCATCATGCTGAAACCACACCCACCCCAGCTCCGGCAATGGGGGAAAAGTCGCAATACGTCTGAGGGAATTTTGGGTGGGAACATTGTATGAAATGAAAGATTTCTTCCTCATAACTGATTGCTACAAGTCAGTCTTAACTGCCTATTAACACATACACAAACACATAAGACACTCATACAGATAAGCATTGTGTGAAACGCATTATTCTTTGTTGATTAAATTCAGAACTACAATCCGTTCTTCATGGGTCTAAGTAAGGTAATGTTTCTCAACCTTGGCAACTTTAAGAAGTGTGGGCTTCAACTCCCAAAATTTCTGAGCCAGCATGGGCAATTGAATTGCCCATGCTGGTTCAGAAATTTTGGGAGTTGAAGTCCACGCTTCTTAAAGTTGCCAAGGTTGAGAAACACTGATCTAAGGAGTCCTACATGTAAATAGAATGAGTAAGAGCTCATACCCACATTCCCAAGATGTATTAAGTACTAAAGGTTGTCCCATTCTATAGTGAACACAGCGTCCTGATATTAATTTTGTAAGAATTGCCTACTTCCAAATAGTGACTTTGAGACTAATGGAACATATACATTCAGAAAGTCAATTGATCAGTTTTCCCAAGATAAGCAACATGCACAGCCAATCCATTCTTCACCATTTTATCAGCCAGCATCAAGGTAAAGATTATAATTATAAATACATTTTAAAAGATAATTTATTCAAGTTTACCAGAAGGACTTTTTTGGGGGGGGGGGAAGGAAGGTAAATTTTAGTTCATGTTGTTAAAAGATGAGATGTTGAAGTTGTACAATATTTTCTATTTTACATGTGAATTTAGAAGGCTTTTTAATATTTTAAGTTGAGGCAGTGCTATTTTAACTTTGAAAAAACCTGAAAAGCTTCCTTATCTGAAAATACCTTGCAAAGAAATCAAAATGACTTTTGAAATTAAGTATTTATTATTTGGCTTGAAATGTCCTGATAAGCAAAACATTTGTTGCTTTTTACCTCAATCATACATCATAACTGAATGTAAGACTTTTGTTCTCTGAGATGATTTAAGCTTGAGATGTTGCCAATTATTGCTGTTATTATTGCAATTGTTATTTTTATTATATGGTTGGCACACAGTCAGCCAGATGTTCAAACTAGCTTTGGCATTCTATCAGATCCTTCCTAAGGACCTGAGAGGTAGATGTGGGTTTTAATGGTATTTTAAGATATCATTGCAAAATGTAAGTGACAAGTAAAGCTGCCTTCTGCAATTGAATAACATGATTGTGTCAATGCCGATGGTGCTCGAATGGTGCTCCAGATCTTTTGGGATTGCATCCAAGGCACCTATTACTATTGGTACTACCTTTGCTTTCTCTTGCCCCGTTATTCTATTTATATTTGTAGGTCTTTGTATTTTGTTATCTTCTCCAGTTCTTTCTCTTCTATTCTGCCGTCTCCAGGCACTGCTACATCCGACTATCTAGACTTTCTTGTCTTTCTTATTGACTATAGTTAAGTCTGGGGTGTTATGTGGCAGATGCTTGTCTGTTTGAATTCTAAAGTCCCAGAGCAATTTAGCTTCTTCATTTTCCTATTATGTTTTCTTTTTATTATATTATTAAGATCCCATCATTGAGCTTAATCTGAGCAGTCACGGTAGCTATCAATTTAAAATTATGCATAAATAAAATTCAATGCAAATTAATCACTTGGAAAAAGAGATAATAATAATAGTAAAGTTGGAAGGGACCTTGGAGGTCATCGAGTCCAGCCCCTGCTCAGGAAGGAACCCTACACCATTTCAGACAAATGGCTGTCCAGTCTCTTCTTAAAAACTTCCAGTGTTGGAGCATTCTCCAAGCAGTCCCCAGTCCTCCCACTGGTTCTCAACATTGCAGAAAGGACAGATAAAAGCTTCTGAGTAAAAAAAAAAAATCATTTTTAGGGGGCTTCTATGTCAATTCCATTACTAGATTGGAATGGAAAAAAATTATCCCTGAGTTTGTGTACAAACCATTTGGGACTTCAAAGGTTAACAGCAACATTTTTATTTGTTTCTAAGATGCAACTAATGGCCTTTCATTGCAGGAATCATATGCTCTCTTAACCTTGTAATGTTTAGCAGTTCAGCACCTGCATTTTCAACCTAATTACAATATTGTAATAAAAAAAGGTAAAGGTAAAGGTTTTCCCTGTCTAGTCGTGTCCGACTCTAGGGAGCAGTGCTCATCTCCATTTCTTAACCGATGGAGGCAGCATTGTCTGAAGACGCTTTCATGGCCATGTGGCTGGCATGACTATACGCTGAGATCAGTGGTGGGATTCAAATATGTGAACAACTGGTTCTCTGTGTGGATGCCGCTTCCAGAAGTCCATTCTATGCCTGGGCAACAAAAAATTAGCTACCGGTTCTGCCGAAGTGGTGTGAACTGGCTGAATCCCACCACTGGCTGAGATGCACAGAGTGCTATTATCTTCCCATTGAAGTGGTACTTACGGTATTTATCTACTCGCATTTACATGCCTTCAAATTGCTAGGTGGGTAGGAGCTGGGGCAAGTAACAGGAGCTCATCCCATTGTGGGTTCTTGGGTCTCGAATGACAAGCTCAGCATATTTAACCACTGACCCATCGCATCCCCTATTATAATATAATTTAAACCTAATTACAAAATTATAATTTAATATTATATTTTTTCAAGGATAGCCCCAGATAGAATATGTTGCCATAATCATTGGATGTAACCAAGGTGTGAATAACTATGGACAAATCCAATCAGGTGAGGAATGGCCACTGTTAGTGGACTAGTTATAAATGTGCAAATGTGCACTTATCACAGCCATTACCAATGAATTTAGTTACAGTTGAAAATTTAGGAGCCCTCTCACACTATGGACCTAGTTTTCAAGGGGACAAAACCTCATCTAAAAAAGTCTGAACCTTCATTTTTTCATTTTCAATACTATCTCTATATAATTTTAACTTGCTCGTCCTCATGCAGCTGATTATCATATTTAAACAATATTCAAGATCCAAAGCTCTTAAAAATCTCCCTCCATAGATACTGAACAGCACTGGGCGAAAATATGGAGTTGTTGATCTGACAAGAATCCGTAGATCAATAGCTCAGATGTCAAACATAGTTTGAAAGAAGGATAACTATTGGTGTAAAGAGAGAACCCACAAGTTCTAGTCCTGCAAAACAGTCCAGAAAGATACCATGGTCAGTGGTATGGTAAGCCATTAAGAAGGTCCAGGAGAATTACTGGGACTGTATGCCTCTCATCCAATTTCTGCTATAAAATCTGTATTTACTTTATGCTTCTGTTAAGTACAATGTTTTATGACAGCTGGAAATACTGGTAACAGTTGCAATGTTCTTAAAATCAACTTTATTATTTCTTTTTAATACATTGATTTCCCACTCCCAACAAAAACAACTACATACCCAGTTTGGACATATGGCTAAAATGGAAAACACATAGTTGGTTTTTTTCCCTTTAGAAGAATGGAAGTAAGCCATTCCTTGGACAGCCTCCCCATGTCAATTAAATATTTAGAACACATGAATTAAAGGATGGCAGAATGCATTAAGGGTTAGCTACATGAACAGCTTTTGTGCATGTTTTTGGAGGATTAAGTTATGGTTCCCTTCCATATTGGTTTATGGTTTTTGACTTTGTGAAAGTTCCAACATTAGGATCTATTTCTGATTGAAAAAACATTTCATCATGAACAAAAACACTGATTTTGATTGTTCTGGCTCATGAAGGAAAACAAAGGAAGACTCAGGTACAGTAAACAGTAACTTTTTGGCTACATTCATATAACCACATGTACTGTGCAAAAATTGTTTAAACCTCTGGAGAGAAGTGATATACAACATTTGTGTGCATGGATATTATCATATCTCAAACAAAGCTGCTGTGGTCATAGATCTTGGACCGGGGATTGTGGAAAAACTGGATTTGGGGGAATAGGTCATGATAGGGTAATCTCTGGAACGCAAGAGCTATTTAGGAAATTCTGGGATTAGTTTAGAAGAAGTGAAAGGCATTGTTATAGACGGTTAAATTTTGACAAGCGAATCCTCCACCAGGGACACAGCAAAAGATATGTTTAGGAAGTATGCCAGATCTCTGCTTTATGTGTCCTCTTTTATCCAAACATCTTGTGTTCACAAATGCTTGCTGTGTTAATAACACTTTCTTTTCCAGAAGGAGTTCTCCTATCATTTTTATAGTGTGTGAGCCAATGAGTTATTATTCATGTGTTTCTCTGTGATATCATTAAAATTCCACGAATTCATGTGAGAGAGGGGGAAGAGGAAACCATATGGGGCACTGAAGTGTCCCCAAATCCCAGAATAAAAATAAATAAAAATACATGCAGCTTGCATTCTCTCTGTACCTGCGCCCTTTGAACCCTGGAAAGAGAATAGAGCTGTTATAGCTGATAGCTAGCTTGTTCAGAACCAACATTCTGTGAGATCTGCTTATCATCTGAGTTATTTAAAATGCAAATCAGTAACACTTGCACAGAGAGCCTGCGTTTTGCTTAGATTCGGCAAGCTCAGATAACTCATTTCACAGTTTTCTTGAATCAGAAGCAAAATGTTCCCAGGAAACATTACGAGGCTGGTTCTTTCCCAGATGAAGCTAAGTGTAGTCAGGACATCCATGATATGAACTCTTTATATCAGGGGTCTGCAACCTTGACAACTTTAAGACTTGTGGACTTCAGCTCCCAGAATTCCTCAGCCAGCTATGCTACCCTTGTGCTTTATTTTATTTATTTATTTATTTATTTTATTTATTTATTTATTTTGATTTATATCCCGCCCTTCTCCCAACGGGACTCAGGGCGGCTCACAACATATTTAAAAACATAGACATATTTACAACCCCCACCAGATAAAACCAAATTAAACCAATATTTAAAGTTGTGCAGTTAAAATTATTCTTAAAAAACCCGATTTAAAATCCTCCCTAGGCCA
>NW_015386508.1:572780-586526 GCF_001527695.2 Protobothrops mucrosquamatus | reverse complement strand
AAACCAGGGAGCCAGTCGAGATCTACGTCGGGTCAGAGGCCGCAGAGGCACGACTCGGTCCAATGCTGCGGCGGCAGTTGTCTCCCAAGCCGCCGCCTGATTTTCCGCCGAGTCGTGGACCAGATCTTCCGGATATGGCCCAAGCTCCGTCAGGAACCTCTCGGGGTCCATCAGTCGCCTGGGACGGAACCATCTAGGCTATGTTTTCAGAAGGCCCTGGGTTTAATCTCTGGATAGAAGGAGAAAACTCTGGTGAAAGATAGTGTCAGCAACATTGGCAAGGCAACTCAGTGACCTGATGCAATAAGGCAACTTTCTGTGTCCATATACAGATGGTGAGAATATTCAGAAATCCATATATGCTATATACTATTATATACATGAATATATAATCCCCTTCACTTTTGTCAATTTTGTTATGCTGCAGCCTGATTCTACAGTTGTTGGAATTCATTTTTTCTCATTAATCTACACTCAGTACCCCATAATGCAAAGTGAAAACAGAATTTTAGAAATGTCTGTCAATTTATTAAAAAGAAAAAACTGAATTATCACATTACCATAAGTATTCAGACCCTTAGTTCTGGTGCTTCCCATTTCTCTTGATCGTTGCTGACATGTTTCTACACCTTGATTGAAGTCCACCTGCGGTAAATTAAATTGATTGGACATGATTTGGAAAGACACACACCTCTCTATAGAAGGCTTCACAGCTGACAATGCATACTGTAGCACAGGGTGTCAAACTGCCGGCCCGCGGACCAGATGCATCATAGCGAAACTGCGCCCACACCATTGCCAGCAATGGCAAAAAAGTCACGATACGTCGTGACATGTCACGTGACGTAGCGAGTTTGACACCACTGCTATAGCAGAGCAAAATCCATGAGGTCAAAGGAACTGCCTGCATTGCTCAGAGACAGGATTATTGCAAGGGACAGATCTGGGAGAAGCTACAATAAAATTTCTGCTGCTTTGAAAGTTCCTAAGAGCACAGTGGTTTCCATAATTCTCAAATGGAAGTAGTTTGACATAACTAGGACTCTTCCAAGAGCTGGTCACCCAAGCAAACTGAGCAATTGGGGGAGAAGGACCTTAGTAAGAGAGGTGACCAAGAACTTGATGGTCACTCTGACTGAGCTTCAGAGATCCTATGTGGAGATGTGACAGTATTCCAGAAGGAAAACCATCACTGCAGCCCTCTACTGATCTGGGCTTTATGACAGAGTGGCTAGACAGAAGCCTTTCCTCAGTGCAAAACACTTGAAAGTCCGCTTGGAATTGGCAAAAAAGCATGTGAAGGACTCTTAGACTATGAGGAACAAGATTCTTTGGTCTGATGAAACCAAGATTGAACTGTTTGGCCCCAATTCTAAACATTATGTCTGGAGGAAACCAGGCACTGCTCATCACCTGCCCAATACCATCCCAACATCATGGTGGCAACATACTGGTATGGGGTGTTTTTCAGCAGCAGGGATTGGGAGTCTGGTCAGGGTTGAGGGAAAACTGATTGGAGTGAAGTACAGGGATATCTTCATTGAAAACCTTTTCCACAGTGCTCAGGATCTCAGACTGGACCAAAGGTTCACTTTCCAACATGACAAAGATCCTAAGCACACAGACAAGACAACTTAGGAGTGGCTTAGGGACAACTCTGTGAATATCCTAGAGTGGCTCAGCCAGAGCCCTGACTTGAATCCTATTGAACATCTCTGGAGGGATCTGAAAATGGCTATCCACCGACAATTGCCATCCAACCTGACTGAGCTTGAGAGGATTTGCAAGGAAAATGGGAGAAAATTCCCCAATCCAGGTGTGCAAAGCTTGTCATGTTGAGGCTGTAACTGCTGCCAAAGGTGCTTCAACAAAGTACTGAGTGAAGGGTCTGGATGCTTATGCCAATGTGATATTTCAGTTTTTTCTTTTTAATAAATTGACAGACATTCTGTTTTCACTTTGTCATTATGAGGTACTGAATGTAGATGAATGAGAAAAAAATGAATTTCAACAACTGTAGAATCAGGCTGCAGCATAACAAAACTAACAAAAGTGAAGGGTGTGTGTGAATACTTCCTGAATGCACTGTATATAGCACTGTTCCTATCTTAACGTATTCAGACATCTGATCTTGCTCTTTTGTGAATTCCTGTGTTAGTTGATTTCTAGGCTCGGAGGCGTATTGACTTCATTGCCTCTGTTTTCCAGTCCTGTGTGTGGTTTAATCACAGCTCGCGGGTGTAATTATTAAACCACAACCAGGCTTAGGAATGGTATTTTGCTGTTCAGCAGAATCAGTTTTGGGTGTCCAGGGTTTGGCATTTGATCAAGTGGGAAAACCAATTTAGATTAATATTTTTTTCAAACCACCCACATTTTATCCACCTGTTTCTTTTAGATGGAACAATGAATGTAGATTTTAGTAGAAATAGCCTATGTGATCAAGCTGTCATGTGGTGGACATGTAGGGAAGGAAGTTCAATCCTGAAATTGTATATATGTTCATATTTGGTAGAAAATCTGATTATTATTATTATTATTTATATATAATTTGCATGCTCATAGAAAGTCCTCCCACTGAGTACTTGTCACTACATAAATGCATAATTCAGGGTGTTTCATTAAAGCAAGAAGCTTTGCTGCAGGTTATTTAAAAATATTTTCAGAAAGTGGGTAACAATTGGTTAATATTTACTAAGAAAAACTAGACAGCAACAGTAGCTGATCTTCAGAAGAATTTTAATTAATAGTTTAGAAGGTTTGTTTCCTTATTTCACACCAGTTAACATTGTCTCTTCTTTTAAAAGATGATTGCTCTCTCTTTGATCAAAGTTTTCAGTGTCCACCTTGTGGTCAATGGCAATTATAGATCAACTAGTTTTGGAAAATTAAATGAATAGCATAGAATATTGTTAAGGGAACAAGTGTTTTGCTACGTGTTGAAACTATAGAGGTAATTAATATTTTATTTTATTTTCCTTTTAAATGACTTAGACTATATCTGTTATTATAATTAAAATTAAAAAATAAAATATAAAAATAATACAGTAATTAAAAGTAATAAATAAATAAAAACAAAAAACAAATTCAAACAGGAAACTCAATGGACCACCAGATCTTTTTCCACTGTCAGTTTCCTATGTTTCTATAAGAAGCACAAGCACAAGTTATCTATAACTTCCTTCATGTCAAGAGATTTGTACTCTTGTTTTTTCAGAATCTACGATAGCCGAGAAGACCACCAATGCAGTTCCTTAAATACAAACTGGGATGTGGTTTCTGCGATACTCAGCCTGTTTCTGTGTAGGGCAAAATTTGTAAATTATTTGAGTAATTGGTTTTATTTGAAGCATTTTGATTAATTAAAAAATTCTAATGCCCGCTGGACAATTTCATATTTATTCAGAAAATGCATCAAGTTTTTCTCAGGATTATTATTTGTTTTAGAAGATCATGGCATTGTACTCTGAGAACTCATGTTGTAGGAAGCTTAACACAGTTTAAAAATTAGCTTAATCTAATCTAATCTAATCTAATCTAATCATTAATATATTATTCTTTTGGACCCCACTGTACTGGCTGGGGGTTGAAGTACACACATCTTAAAATTGTTGAGGTTGAGCAACACTGCCCTAAGAAAACCCTCAGCCTTCTTTTCATTTTCTATCATAGTAGTTAGATAACCATTACAGAAAGCTTTGCTACTCATTACCAAAGGGGGAGTATGCCCAAAATTGCTCCTATTTTAATGCACGGTGTGAGAATGTTCTCCCTTAGGATAAGTTTGATAAAATTATTGTAGGCTTTGTACATCAAAATGGACTGTTTATTTGTTTACTGCTCCCCCAAATTGTGAAAAGTGGTGTAGCTTTGGCATTTTGTTGTCAAATGCTAGCTGTAGATTCTTGCGGCTGTATATTGCCCAAGCCTGATTTGACAGTGTAAGCTAGGATGTGGAGGAATTATTTGAGACTGGAGTTTGAAAATATTACACTTTAGACCAGGCAATAATATTGTTTTATACTAATCCTGGACTTAAGACCACAACTGAGCCCAAAACTTTCTGTTGCTAAGCAAGACAATTGTTAAGTAGGTTTTGCCCCATTTTATGATCTTTCATGCCACAGTCGTTAAGTGGATCACTGCAGTTGTTAAATTAATTACATGGTTGTTAACTGAACCTGTCTTCCCCATTGATTTTACTGATCAGATACTCACAAAAGATGATCACATGATCCCAGGACACTGCAACTGTCATAAATACATGCCAGTTGCCAAGCATTCAAATTTGATCATGTGATCAATGATCGTGTGAAACCTGTTATAAGTCACTTTTTTCAGTGCTGTCGTAACTTCAGATGGTCATTAAACAAATAATTGTAAGTCAAGGACTACCTCTACTATGTTTAGTTAATTGTATTCATGTTGCTTGACACTGTCTTGTTCACTTGTCTGAGGAGGAGTTTCCGTTTTGAGTGCCTTCTGAAATGGGAACCTGAGCAGGTGGATGCAAAGTCTCAGGAAGTCCGTGAATGGGTTTATACATTTCACTAAGCTATGATTTTGTTAACTGTGATTTGTGGCTCATGATTAAGCCATGACTGACTTGATTCACGTAACCTATTGGAGTCATTGGGGCTGAATATGCTTAACTCCAAATAGTTTAGTTTCAGCCTATCAAAGATATAATTCAGGTTTCTTTAAAAAAGACCTCTGTCTTTGGATTTAAAGAATGCTGCTTTGGTAGTAAGAAAGCAATTGCTCACTTGGAAAGTTTGAAAGGTTTTGGCTTTGTGTTTTTTTTTTCTTTTTCTTTTTGGACCCTGGAAAAAAGAATTGGGTTTTCTTTCTTTAATGTGTCTCTCCCCTCCACTCTATAAATAACTCTTGGCAGGCAGAAACAACCTTGATTGCAAAAGATGAAGTAGAACAACCAGCAGGCTCTACAGCAGAATAAATGGCACGGTGCCAAGAGCTTCATCAAATGAATAATAGCTTCCACTTGACAATCAGTAAAGTGCCTCTTCTCCTGTGGATTTAGTTTTTAATGATGATTAGAGAGGATGGGCCCCTAAAATTTCTGTGGTAGAAATGACCTTCTATTAATTTCTGTTACTTGAAAATGCTGGATTTAAAAGCTATTTTACAGCTGCAGAACCAAAGGCACTGACATAAAAGAACTATTATCTTCATAATTGTAGCAACAAGTATTAATTTTTTTTCATTGATTAACTGGGGCTTTTTAACTTTATGGTTCCTCAGTTGGTTAAGTTTTCCAATGTTGCGTACTGGAGTTTTGGGAGATTTACTTACATAAAAGTGAAATTATGGTTGGAGTTTATTGATAGTAGATATTATTACTGTCTATCCCTGTGCTCTGTCTACATATCTATTTACCTACCTACATAGCCATCTGTCCATTTATCTGAAATATTTATTCCCCATCTTTTTTCCTGGAATTCAAAGCATGACTGGCTTCAAATTATTCAATGAACATGTGTGGTCAAAAGTAGGCTTCAACATGGAATTCCCCATTTCAGGATGTTTTATTTTGAAATATAATTGTGTGTGTGTGTGTATTTGGAATATTATATACACACAACTGAGGGAAAATACAAATCACATAATTGAGATTAATAACCTTCCAGGAACAAAAGACACAACAATGGTTTGTGCTGAGTTTTGTGTGACACCAGTGTTTGGATTCAATATAAGACAGATCCATATATTATGGTTTAATTGGATTTAAGCTGCTAGTCTGAAAAAAATGGTACTTAGTTTATATTTATCTTCATGAAATCTTTTGCAATCCATGAAATTAAACTGAATTAAATGTTATGATGCTGCTAACTTTCCATGGAAAAATGGCACTCCAAAGTTTTTTATTCAAAATTCTAGCAAACTACTAAAAAAATGGAACTTTCATAGAGTTCGGATTACTTCTGTCATCTTGGTTTAAAGTACTGTTGTGATTTGCTCTTGGGTTTCAGTTTAACTGTAATAGGACCTTAAGCAAGCTATAGTCCAGGGGCATTCAAACTTGGCCCTTTTATGACTTGTCTACTTCAACTCCCAGAATTCCTCAGCCAGCTTGCTGAAGTCCACAGGTCATAAAAGGACCAAGTTTGAAGATTCCTGCTATAGTCATTCAGCCAATTCTTACTAGTTAGTCATTTAGTGACAAGCATAATATAGAAAAACCCAGCTCCCTGGTAGGGAATATTCTTGTTTGAAATGATGGATATTCTTGCTAGGCATTGTGAGCAGTGCTAATCTAGATTGATCATTGGACCAATATGATGTAAAGAATTTTCACTTAATAGTCTATTAAAAAAAAGTTTTCCTGGCAAGTCTTCATACTAATAGTGCATATCAGGCTAACATTAGATTGAAAAACAAAGAAATTCAAAATAATGTCCTGCTTCTTCAAACAATGATTTTTTCCAAGACCTTTCAGAGTCATTACATTATCTTTTAGATGTTTCATAAGCATATCAAAAACACTTTTAAAAGGATTTATGAGTTGGTTTGCAACACAGGAACAATATTAATTAAAGTTTATTCATTCATTGTAAAACCATTGCTAAATGTTAAAACGTTAAACATAAAATTTTAGAAAGATGTTGGAATATGTAAAAGAGATGATTACAAATGCATGAAATGTCATACAAGGGATAAAAAAATATGGTCAGTTAAAATACTGTGCCCAACAATGAAATTCTATGAAATCTTCCTTAATCTGATATCCTTGAGACTGGATTTTATCGGGGGTTGGCAAGCAACTATGGTTTATGATCTACAAAGGCTTTAATTCCATTCTTCAATTTCCATAATTTTATCAGTGGATGAATAATGAATAATAAATATTAACATGAGGCTTATCATAGATTGTTTTTACTCTTAAATCCCACCCCAAGCCCAAGAAAATGGATCAAAAATGGTTGGCCAAAACCATTTGGTTTTGCCTCTGCATCACTGGTTTTACAACAACAACAACAACAACAACTTTATTGTCACTTTGAATGTACACCAATCGGCACACATCAAAATTAAATTTCGTTGCATACAGCTGTCAAAGGGCCACCACCTCCAATACACACTCCTTGTTCGTGGCCAGCTCAAGTTTCAGAACGTCCATTTTAGTCTCTAGGGAGCGAACGATGACAAACAGGACAGATGGAAATGAAGCTCCATGTGGATTAGCCCTCAAATTAGCTTGTATTCCTGCATGACAACCTCCCCTCCTTTCCTTTTTCTGATCCTGTCTCTTCCACCTTTTCCTTAAAGGTAGCCTCTTGTCTCTGACTTCCATACTGGATAAAATAGCAAGAGGTCCAACACATTGGATTCTGAGTTCATTTCAAGCGTAAGAGGGCAGGGGTGTCAAACTGCCAACCCGTGGGCTGGATACATCATAGTAAAACCGCACCCACCCCATTTCCTTCCATTGGAAAAAAAAGTTGTGATACGTCGCGACACATCATGTGACGTTGCGAGTTTGACACCCCTGCAATAGGGCATCTTAGCCAATGTATGGGATAATCCTGAAGGGAAGAAGTAATCTTACATGCTCTATAGTATATACTTCATGTTATTAGTATTAGTACTAAGTTCCCGAATAGATCTATACAACTGTCTGTCATCTGGGTTTGGGCAAATTCATGAAGTATAGGTATATATATGCCTTTGGTACTTGGCTTTGGACTTCCCAAAACCACCCAACAGTTTTTACCAACAGCTGTTCATATGTTTAAAGCAGTATATTTCTAGTATTTCCCATCTCACGCTTAATATGTTGAATTACCCTCATATATACCCTGTTCCTTTTTTAAAAAAAATGTTTTTAAACTCTCCCCAGCCAAAAATAAGGAAAGCTTTGCCTGATTAGCATTATCACAGCTTACCTGCAGGGAAGGCTGGAAACCACAATCTGTGGCTTTATCCTTTAGAAGCCTTCCATTGTGTCTCCCCCCCCCACCCCGTTTGAGTTCAGTTGGCATGAAAAGAATCAAAACACTCTGTAGGGATTATGCATTTTCAAGTATGTTTTACTCCAACAGTGTAGTTTGTATGATTTGTGCCAGCTTAGAACTCAATGTGGCCAATGTAATTTATCAGAAGCATTAGAAATAAAAAATTAATAGTTAAAAGTGAACTCATTGAGAATTCCACTTCCTGTGATTTTAGCTGGCAAAAGAGGAAAAACATCTCTGACCAAATATACACCCCTGGATTCCTGTGTGATATAAGTGCTTTGTTATGAAGGTGTGCTTTTCTAAACATACATTTTAGAGATTAATGCAGATCACACACAGTTATCTTCAAGAATATGTACACTTGTGTATTCATATTTATATTTAATCTAGTTTAAGAGAAGCTCTTGAAATTATACAGTATATAGCTTCGGTATTGCAGATGTATCACTCTTCCTTGTTTATATGTTTTTAATGTTTTTTTAAGATTTTAAAATATCTTTAGCCTCATTGACAATTTGGTGTCAGTATGCTCAATAATTTAATATTGATAGTTTATTTTCTTCAGAGCAAAGAATGGCTTTCAACAAACAAACAAGAACAACACCCCCTCAGTCATCATATGAACTGGATTTGTGTTGGATAGCGTTCATTCTTAAGCATCCATTTGGTGCATCCCTTGAATTTCCCTCTTTAATTGATAGCAATATTTGGCAAAGTGGTAAACCACTTGGAAAATGTCTGAAGTTATCTAAAAGCCTTGAGATTGGGAAAAAACATTGAGAGATGAAAAATAATTACCAAGGACAGGAGATATTTTTAGGTTTATGGATGAAATTTGTGAATAAGCTACATTTCAGAAATATTTGTTGTTTAATTAAAAGGTGATCCAGTTTAGTATAGTGGTTAAGGCAGGGGTGTCAAACTGCCGTCCTCCAGGCCGGATGCATCATGGTGAAACCTCGCCCATCCCATTGCCGGCAATGGAAAAAAAGTCGCGATACATCGCGACGCGTCACGTGACGTTGCGAGTTTGACACCCCTGGGTTAAGACATCAGGCTAGGAACAAGGAGACTGACTTCTAGTATCACTTTAGGCATAAAGCCAGTTGGGTGTCTTTAGGCCAGTTACTCTCAGCCTTAGAAAATAGGCAATAAAGACTTCTGGAAGAAGAATAGCAGACTGAATATGACTCCATGAAAAGCAGAGCTGACAACTGCGGTGAAAATAAGGAACTTGCAAATAGACCTGTTCTTCAAACCTCTGTGGTTAAAAGAGAAACTAGAGATCACCCAGAGGTGCTCCATACAGTTGCTCCTGACAGGAAGACTAAAGGCTAATGACCTCTGATGGGTTTTGAGCACTGAGAATAGCCATCTTGCTCAAACCACAATCAGTGCCTTTAAAAGGATACTAAGTTTGCATACTTTTCTAATTACTTTTAAAATTGGTTATTAACTGCTTTTCTGATATTAGAAACCTTTGGCATGACAAGTCTAAAAACACCAGGTGAATCTTCTTCCATTCCCTAATGAAAGAAAATGTTAACTAACAGCTTAAGAAATATTCACTATATTGAAATAAAGAGCAAAAAATTGACTAAAATATTAGAAAGCTACTAATGGACTAAGGGTTCAAACAAATATGAAATAAGATTCTGGTATTAATTAGAAAGAATCTTTTCAGTGGGAAAATGTTTTTGTTTTGACTTTATATATATATATATATATATATATATATATATATATATAAAGTAAAAAAAATATATATATATATATATATATATATATATATATATATATACATACAAGAAATGATTTTAAAATTTGGATGCCAGAGGTACTAAAGATTTCAATTAAAGGAGAACACAGAAACTAGACTAACAATTACAAAATGGTGCAAAACATTCTAACGCTGAAAATATTGAAGAATATTTTTGAAAAATAGAAATTTTGAAAAATAGATTCCAAAATTAATATTTTGGTGCCTATCTATGGATAGAAAGTACCTTAAATATGTTATGGAATAGGAACAAGACAGACATGAGTTGAAGGTAGATTTGCAAATGACAAATTACAAGAATGACATGGAAAATACATTACATTGGACATACAAAATAAATTGGCCGATCTTTTAATAATTAAAAGAGACACATGAGTAATAAACCAAGAGTGACCTAGATAATTTTTCTATAGTAGATTTACAAAAGAGACCTGTTGAAGCTTTGAAGAATCTCACTATAAGGGACAAAGAAGAAATGAAAATAAAACAAGTTCTATGACATGGTCTAAAATTTAAAACTGTTAGAAGAAAAGGAAGTTTATTTAATTTAGTTTTATTTAATTTAGTTTATTTAATCAAGGTTAAAATAATTATATTGTTGTATCTGGTAACAATGGATTTTTGATGACATCAGGTCTAAATGAGGATGCTTTATGGAATTGTGTATAGATAAGAAATGGGATAATAGAAAAAGAGATAATTTGTTTAAGAAGAGGTAAAAATACTAAAAGTGTTTATACTTGTGATGAGGGTTGGAAGTCATTTCTTCATATATTTCTTTTCTGTTCCTTTACTAAAGTTTTAATTTTTTTCTTTTTTCCTTTTCCTTTTTTATATATTTCCCAATTTCCCCCCTTTGCAACTTTTACTCCCTCTTTCTATTTTTATCTTTCTTTTAGTTTGCATTAATTTTTACTATTGTAATTATAATAAATTTTAATAAAATTTTAATAAAATTTATTTTATTAAAATAAATTTTAATAAAAATTACTTGGGGGGGGGGGAAGAAGCAGACAATGGCAAATCATTTTGAAAAACCTTGCCAAGAAAACTGCAGGGATTTATCCAGGCAGTTGCCAGGAGTCAGAACTGATTGGAATACATAAAAAACAAACAAACAAACAAAACCTCTCACATTTTTTCTTAATTTTAATACACGACTTGAAGGTGGAAGTCTGATTTTATAACATCATTCTGATTAATAGTCCAAAAAGATATGTTGGGACCAATCTGTCTCTAACTGTATGCCAAGTTTGTTTTTCCAAAAATAAAGAATACCAATAAGATTTGTGATCTCCTTATCTGACACTTCTTCTAATGAGTCTGTGTCTAAAGTAGACATGTTATTTTTACTCTAAAATTATGAAGAATTCCATCATCAAGAAAATCCTCAGAATGAACTGGAGTTGGCTGTATAGTTTTCTGTTTGGGTAAAAAAAAAATGAGATCAGGCATCCTTTTGTCAGTTTTATTTAGAAAAAGTGGGAAGGGCATCCATTTCATTTAGTTGTCTTTGAGACCAAATGCCGATCTAAACATCCTTATTATAAAAGGCATCATCATCATCATCAGAACATGTGCATATTCAAAGTCTTTGTGATTCTTTGTGACAGTGTATGAACGAAACCAACCCCTGGGGAACATGGTGTTATTCTTGCTCTCACCAGAGGATACAGAATCGGTTTCTCATCAGAGTAAATTATGAAACTCATTAGAACGAAATGTTGCAGTGAGACTTCTGAAGTAATTCTCCTGAGATATAATTTCTGAAACCTTTTGATAACCATATACTTTCCCAATTCTGTGGGAATATCCTGTTTATGGATGACTTGTTTATTGCAACTTTGTGATGGCACAGAAGAAAATGGAGGAGGTGCTTTGTGGAGAGAAAATTACATTCTTGTTACCCATTGCTCAAATTTAATGAATGCCAAACAGCAGCTACATTTCAATTGCACATTGTAAAATTATTTTTCTGCACTATGCGTCATTTGTATATAAGTGTGCAACTATGTATTAATAAAACATTAATCTTCTAATATGTACATTTTCTAAGGATGTTAGATCTAGGATGCACCAATCCATATGACTACTAGAAAGCACAAGAGATTCTGTTTTTTATACTGTATCACTTTATTTATATCTCATCTGGATTTCTGCAGCCTAACATTAAATACTCTGATATTTTCAGCACTGCATATAGTGCTGGCTTGAAGAGATAGGCACATTGCGTGTGAGATTTTTTTGTTTTTTGTTTTGGAAGTGCTCACGTCTATGGGAAGTAGAATCTTATTATGGAATGGTCAATATGCTAGATGTTTCCAATGGATGCAGCCATCACATGGAACTGTATTATTTATTATTTATTCTTATATAAACCAATGGTATCATTTTATGTATTCATTATTATTCATGTAAGAATGAAGAATCCATTTTCATACAATGGGCATATCTGCACTTACTGTTTAAACTGCTCCTGCCCTATACTCCTGGCAACTTGACTTTTAAGCCAATTTAAGAATACCCTGTCCAGTTTGAAAGACTTTTAGTGATGCTTTGCATAGTATTCACTCTTGACCGCATTGGACAATTCCCAACTTTTAACCATGTGATAGGTTAGGGTGGGTTCTGTCAGAAGTTTCAGGACATACGTTCTTCTGGCTGTCTGCATGCCTAGTGAAAAAGATGGGAAGAAAGACCCTGAACTGAACAATTCATAAATAAAGAGATAGATAAGGAAAACACTGGGAAATCCTAATCCACAATCCACATTCCGTCCTTTATGGGTTATAAGATGTTAAGAAACAGTCTATCTGAAGTCACATCCTCAACAACCAAATATGGGCAACTCTGAGCAATACAGGAAATCTAATTGAATGAAAGAGTTCATTTTTAGTTCTGTATTCAAAAAATATGTGTTACTTGGCATCCTCCCTACTAGCTACAACAAGGATCCTTTCAGTTAAACAGTCTTTGGACATAATCAAGCAGCATGCTGTTTTTATCCCTCCATAATACTGGATTGCAAATCCCATCAACTGCAGACAAGAGATATGGATTAGTTTGAAAAGAAAGAATAGTAATGCTGGAGTAAAATGAAATTTGATAATAATAAAAAGCACAATTAGAAGTAAGCAACTCGGGGTGAAACTAACTTTATCACAGTCTGTTAAAATGTTTTTAGTACCATTGCTACCTTGTAAGGTAAACTTGGAGAACTTTGAGTTGCTGGCAAGATGCAACTCTGAATGGGCCCAATTCATTAGCCACAACAGTTTACAACGTTGAGTCTATTTTTTATTTTTCTGGTTGAGATTAAATAAGGTTACCCAGAATTGTTTCATAGGATATTCTTTCTCTTTGCTGGCTAGCATTCCTAGGGTGAGTCACGTCCACAACATGTGGATAACATGTGTCTGGCTCAGTTTATTTAGCTGGGCTGCAGAAAAAAGTCATATGCTTAAAAATGTTGAAGTTCTGGCTCGTTGTATAATGAATATTTTGCCTTTCTTTTTTGTCATTGATGGACCAGATTGTGAAGTATAGGAAGAATGGAAGATACGAATCTCAGAAAAGGAAACAGGATTAGAAGGAAGCATTCTACATATCTGAAAGGTTAGAAAGCAGTACCTAGAAGAAACTTTACATCACCATTAATCTTAAACAGACCAGTTTCTGAAAATTACCTAGGTACAAGAGGCTTTATTATTTCAGTAAATGTCAGATGCCAAATGATGAATGTTGCTTCTAGTCTCTTGAAATCCATGAGATTTTTTCCCCTTCGAAATACGTATGACTATAGTCAGTGATCTTGTTATTCATCCGTTCAATCTCCTATCAGATCAAACATGAAGAATGCATCAGCATTTTACTGAGGAAAGAACTAATTTAAAAACCCATTGTGTTAAAAATCTATTCTTTGCCTGCTCTTCTACTGTTCTTAGTTCATCCAGCCGTTTAAAGAATTGCCTTTTCTCAAGCGGTTGATGA
>NW_015386508.1:560716-572680 GCF_001527695.2 Protobothrops mucrosquamatus | reverse complement strand
TGTGTGTGTGTGTGTGTGTTAGTGATAGTGGCGGCTTGCTCAAATTCGAATGAGCTCTGCAGGAGGTTGATCTTAGCCCTGTGACTAGGGACCTTGTGGTCTAGTGACGTATTTTTTTCCCTTACTGTCTTTTTCCATAATTCATGGTCCAAAATGCACAGATTTTTAGGTTTACTTCAAAACATTTTTGTACGGCTGATATTATGCTCAGGAAAGCCAAGTGGAAAACAAATGAAAAGTTAACTTTGACTTTCTGTTTGTCAGTAACGGGTATGAATGAAGGGTACAGAATGCAAGCTCGCTTTCCAAAAAGGTTTTTAAATCACTCAGAAGGCCCAGGCACTTACCCAGATGAAACATTGCAGTATCAGTGTTACCGTTTGCTTTATTTCTTGCAACTTAATAACAGCCTTTGGTGCCATCGTACCATAAAAAATGGCCTTCGTAGAAGAGTCTACATTCCTGGACTGAAGAAATTGGATGTTCAGGTTTAATAGTTTATTCTTAAGCTGAGCTCAGGTATTTCTGGAGAAAGTAACAACACTGCTGAGCGAGGAAAAACAAGAACTACATAATTGTGTTGTATTTTGAATTAGTTATGGGAGGGTCAATTTTTTTTAAAACTCATTTTTCATTATAATTCTGCTTTCGCTCATGTGAATTTATTCTATTATATACAAAAGACATATGGGTATTAATTTGCTGTACTTATATACATTTCAAAAGTCATCATTGCAATGGAGAAATCTATGAATTTCTGGATATTCGTTTAATAATGCTTCTGCTTAGTTTATGAAACATCTTCAGATGATATTTCCAAATATAATGATTTGGTGCATATTGGGTGACATTAGATTTTGGTGTTTGTTTTTTTTTAAAAAGGGAAGAAAAATAGAAACTGTTAATTTCTTGCAATGACAAATGAATGTCTGAGAAGTGCAGGTAGTCCTCAACTTATGACCACAACTGAGCCCACAATGTATGTTGCTAAGTGAGACATTTGTTAAGTGAGTTTTGCCCCATTTTATGACCTTTCTTGCCTCAGTTGTTAAGTGAATCACTGCAGTAATCCAATTGTTAAGTGAATCTGGCTACCCCATTGACTTTGCTTGTCAGACGGTTGCAAAATATGATCTCATGATCTTGGGACAGTCATAAATATGAGTCATTTGCCAAGCATCTGAATTTTGATCACATGATCATGGGGATGCTGCAGAGACTGTGAAAAACAGTCATACATCGCATTTTTTCAGAGCCGTTGTAACTTTGAATGGTTACTAAACAAACTGTTGTAAGTCAAGGACTACCTGTAATCTCTTAGATTAACATTTTGTCTGCTCAGCATCTCTGACTCGAAGACCTGGAGCCTGCAACTGCTAGTTGGCCAAATCACCAAGATCAGGATCATCCCACAGATATGCCATATTTTCCCAGGAAGCTGCCTGTCCAAGATTGCTATAATTCCTGTATCATGGCTATTACCTATATGGCTGGAACTGATGGAAGCTCTAGGCCAACATACCTGAAGAACATCAGGTTGGAGAAAACTGGTGGGTAACAATGACTCTGGCTTCTTGTTCACAAATATCATGGCTATTCTCATTAATTCAATTTGTTAGACATTTGGGATAGCTTTTCTTTTGCTTTTAGCTAAACAGAATTATAGCATTTCATATATTTATTATCCAGGAAAAGAACCAGTCTGCACTGATACCACAGGTGCTTATAGAAAAAGTATAAATTTGATAAGATCTCCTCAAACCCTAAACAATGTTATCTAATTCAGAGTAAATGGAAGATTCCAAGAGACATCAACCAATCTGCTTGGCAGAAAGAACCATTCCTAATCTCTATATAAATATTTATATAATGATGAGTTAAACTGCATGTGGAGGAAGGACCTTTTGTTCAGTTTGTCAAAGAGGAGAACATTTAAATGTTCTTAGTAATCTTCTTTAAATAACTTAGTAAGACAATCATTAGATAATCAAAATCAGAAGCTCAAGAACCATGGAATCATTTCCTATCAGCCAAAGGTGCCATGAAAATTTCTAAATGGCAATCTGTACTCATTTTTAAAGTAATTTCTGAAATGGTACATGTGAGGTGGGTGTATATATATGTGTGTGCACAAGAGAGAAACAGCTGTACAAAAATTAACAAATTTTGTTGTATACGCTAACCTTCAGTTGAATTAAAAAATGTTTTATTTTTGCGTTCCAAACACAATGTTTGCTTAAAAAGACAAATGGTTCTTTGCTGGAGATAAACTTTTGACAAGAATCAAATCATGAAAAAAAGATCCAGATATTGTCTGCTAATGGGTAGATTCAAAACCTGAGTATGTATTTCTTTTTATAAATACATTCTTCCTTTCTGTTCTGACCTGCCCAATTAAGCAGTCCACAATTCTGACTCAAGAATTGGCTGAGTGCCCTACAAAATTCATTCTGAGGCCTCTAAGATCCTCTGGGAATTTCATTCTAAACATAGGTACTTGCTTTAAACAAAAAGAAGGAAATGGTATCTAAAATTTCTTAGACAGTGGAAGAGCTGAACATGATAATGTGATTCCATGAAAAATATTCACGTTTTATTCATACAGTCTGTATTTGTTGCAAATAAAGTTATCTTTCAAAAAAAATCTTTGATTCATGCCTCTACCATCTTAAATTCTATATCTAGTTGGTTAATTACTTAACCAAAATTAGTCAGTAACCAGAGCTGAGTACAGTTTTAGAATAAGTTAAACACAACTTTGTAATAAAAAAAGATATTAAAAAGAATCTAATTTAGTGACTTAAAGATTAAATACATTATCAAATATTAAAACCAAAACAATACTGTAACACATGTAATTCAATACCAAGATTTTAATATCTTTAGGTGATAACTGTAGAAAGATAAGCATAGGTCTATGTAAATCTATTTGGTATTCCTGATTTAACAATGTACCGTAAAACCATAAACTCACAGGTTTAAAATGCCCCCCCCTCCCCAGTATCCATAAGATTCTAAACAGGGGAGATAATACAATCTTGCAGCAAATAACAATGGCAATCAAGCAGAATTTAGCTAGGACATCTCTGAGGTGTCTGCTGAGAGGTGCAGAGGAAGAATGGAATCTGTTTTGCTGTACCTGATGCTTAAAATAAGTGTAATTAAATCTTTATGCCTGTTTGAATCAAAGAAGCAGCAAAGAACGATGCATGTTATTGATCTGATTTTTCCGAAAGGATATGAACTTAAGTAATCTGGTGTAATTAAATTTCCCTTCCAGAAAACTTGAAGATAAGACTTCAGGTCTGATTAATGTAAAAACTTGTTTCTGTGTTGGGGACAGAATACTTTAGGGGGAAACCATGAAACTGAGAGAGAGAGAAAAGTAAGGGGAAAAAGCAAATGCTGAGATCATTTGTACTTCTATTTACGTGTAGAAAGTTAATCTTGGATTGATTTATGCACTTTCTGAAAATTGTCATGCTCCCTAAAGAAAGAATGAGAGAATGCAACAAGTTATTGTCTGCTGAACCTGTCACAACCTGATGATATAATTGTTTGTGTTATCATCTGTGTTTATTTTTACACCTAGGAAACCTTTGGATAGTTTACTTCTTCCCCTTCCTCCAAATTCTATGTTCTCTTTAGAAGAACTAAAGCTATCCTGTCCCACTAGAAACTGCCATCTCCCCCTGATTTATTTAAACAATGATCTAAGTGTGTAGAATGTTTCAGACACAATTTCCCAATGCCCCTGACTCCAATTCTATGTTTTGATCTTCTGTGCTTGGGTTAAGATCAAGTCTCATTGCTTAGTAACAGTATCAATCTTTTGACGATGTCTGATTTACTGGTTAAGATTTCACTCCAGCATGGGGTATTGATGTGTTCAGGATAATACTAGATCATATCGTGTATGCTTGTTTTGGGATAAAAGGAGTGTTTTCACAAAAAAGAATGGTCATTTGGAGGCTTTATAGTTCTTTTAAAAATAATAATGACTAGCATTTCTTGGATAGAAAAGAGTCTTGGGAGGGGCAATGGTAGTCACAGAGATGACAAGGAATTATTTTTGGAGCAGAATGTTGAAGGAAACCAAAGGCAGCTTCTTTGATTTTTGTACCGCCATGTTGAAGTGTCGTCCATTTGTATTAGTCTTAATTTAACAACAGTAATTAGGATTGGAATTTCTGTTACTAAGTAACGCAGTTGCAAAGTATGACATCACATGACCACATCGCTTAGTGACAGCAATCCTGACTGTTCCCCTCACTGTCAATAACCGAGGATTGTGGCCATTAAGGAAGGACCTCACATGATTGTGACTTGTGACTTCCTGCCAGCTTCCCTATTGACTCTACATGTGAGAAGCCAGCAGGAAAGGTCACAAATTATTATCATGTGATGTGGGATATTGTCCCCCCCCTGTTTTATTAAAATTTATTATAATATAAAATACAAGGAGAAACAAGGATGATGAGAGAATAGGGAAAAGTAAAAAAGAGGAAAAGGGTGCAAGCTGACAGGGAAAGAAACTTTTTCAATGTGGTAAAATACAAGATACGATTAGAAACTCAACTTTTTGTTTTAAATATTTACTAAGTACTAGCCATTTCTAGCACAACAAAAGTCATCTAATCATCAAAAACTAAACTCAAAATTACATTTACCCCCCCCCCCCGTTCCAAGTAAGAATTCCAGAATTGGAATTGTTTGCTGAGTATCTGGATTACAACCACATGTCTACAGGGATTCTGTCATAAATGGAACTTGGAGAACTGATCTGTACAGCTCTGAATGGAATGAAAATGGTGACCTTGAGGAAAGGGGAGAAAAGAAACAAATCAGACAAGAGGGGCAGAAATCCTTAGTCATTTAACAGTCAGAGATAGAAACTAAGGAAAAACTCACTTTAATGGAACAAACAGCTAAAAGTGGAGGGTGGGAAGTTTTTATTTTCAGACTTGCAAGATTCTATTAATGCAGGTTTACAATAAAGTAGACTTAACTCGTCTACTTGTATTTCTGTATGGTTTTCCCAGGAAGGCCGACAGACACATTAAGGACAACCTACAAAACACATTGAGCCCAACTTCTATCTGCTGCTTTGTACCAAGTATTTTGTACTCCTCACGACAAATAAAACTATTACTACTTGTAATAGTTTCTCCTTATTCTGTATTCCCAAATGGATACATAGCTAATGTAAATTTATTGCAAAGAATTGGGAAACCATATATGCGAAGAAATTATCTACCTAGCACTGCCCAGAAATCCTGCTACTTATATGCATCAGTCTCAAGATTTAAATCCTGGGTCTCATCTTTCTGAATCAATGGCCACGTAGTGGCTCATCTCCCAGAGTTGAAGATTTCTACCTTCTGCCTCTTGTTTAAACAATAGCTGTGTCTGGCATGGGTATCAGAAAATATAATTCTGCTTTTCAAGCTGATAAAGATTCAGGGAACAGCTTTTTAAATAGCCTGTTCACAGTAAGGCCATTAGAAGAAAATTGCATAGGGCTTTGCCTGAATGTCTAAAGAGAGGAATAGGTTGCATTGGAAAATAGTTCAGTTGCAGCAATATTTGTAATCCTTTCTTCTTTCACTTCAATAAAGCTTGTTTGGAAGATTCCGTGATTTTTGGGTTAGCAGCTTCAAATCTTTCTTTCTTTTTTTTATAAATATTTTAGTAATTTTCTAATTTTATCATTATGAGTACTTAATAAACAATGTGTTGTCTGGGTCCATTGGTAATTCAGTGATATATATTAACTTTCTCAGTCTAGTTCCAATACTACAGCATCCAGTGCTTCCTTGGTCCTCTCTTCTTCTGGTGGTATGCATTTTTCCACACTGGGCAAATACAATTCTTGTTACTGTTAATACATACACAATTAAATATAGACATCTTCATCACATTTTTCTGGTATCAGTTTATAATATGTTTTCTAGACAGAATATATCTCAATTGCATTTACACTTAAAATCCATTTGTTCAAACAATATCCTGTTTTTCCCACTTTTTTAAATTTTTAATTTCCCATCAATGTTCAGAATATCTCTATCACTTATAATTTTCTCATAATAAATTATATTTGAGTAACTAAAAGCTTATTAAAACCCTTTTAGAATTTTCATATTTCCCACCTCATAACAAAATATAATATTCTAGTTAAAATCCTATCCTTCTAATTATAATAATACTTTTATTTCTAATAGATATTTTCTTAACCGTATTCAAACATCTGTTTAATAGTATAATATCCCATCTAATAGGTCAAAACCTCTTATTTTCTTGAGTCTTACTCTAGCTTTCTTCCTTTGCCAAATAATTTTCCAAGCCAGTGCATTTGGATCATCAAGTAATTCTTCCTCTGTTTTTGTATATATTGTTTGGAATGAGGAAGAGAATTTGATTGAAGTAGTTTTGGAAGAATGCTCAACCCTTTTATATTCATTAAACAGCCTCCATCCTTCTCCTTCAGTTTTTCTTTTCATTTCTTGTTTGTCAATATTCAGCATTTCTCCTAACAGCTTTGTCATCCATTCAATCAGCTCTTCTTCCTTATCCTCAAATGTGTTTTGAGATCTTGACAAGTAAGATATCTTTTCCATTTCCAGTGTTATTACTTCATCTTCTGATTTTTCATTTGTCTGTATCTGTCTGTTAATTCCTTTCTTTAGGTCCTCTATCTTTGGATCCGTTTCTTCTAATGTTCCTTCTGTTTTCTGAGTTACTAGTTCCTTCTTTGTAGTCATTGTCTAGATTTGTAAGTTTAGGTTAGAAAATTGTTCTTTTATCTTATTTGTGTTATTTTTACACTCATCATGAAATAAAATAATTGTCTGTTGAATTGATTTCAACATAGAAAGAATTTCTTTCTGAAATTCATTAACATTTTCTTGTTGGTATATCAAGCTGGCGGCTTCAGAGACAAGTGTTAAAGATGGTTTTTTACCATTTGAGGCTGAGTATGGAACACTCATTTTGTTTTTGTATGTAGTCTTTATAGTCCAATAGGGTCCCCAACACAGATAAGCAGCCCAAGAGTTTTTTTTCCCCCTTTTCCCAGCTGAAGTCTTCAAAACTTAAAATTTGCAGGAACAACAAAGAGTCTTATCTAAATCTGGGCTTCAAGCCAAGTTTCCTTTAAGCATAATAAATTGTAGTGCCGTGATTCACCACTAGATGTCATTGACACCATTTTCCAGCTTTCCAAATCCAAACATATCTTACAGACTTTCAAATATCTTTTCTAAAAAAAAAGTCTCAAAGGTACTTTTAGTCCCCAAATTTCAAAGCTATATATCTGTATTAATTCCATATTGATCTTGTAGTTTTCTCTATTTTTCCCCCAAACGATTAATTCGCCGCTTTTATTTTCCTGAGGGAGTGAGGCAAAAACGTCTCTTCCTTCTCACATTGGGGAGGAATCTTTGCTTTGGGCATTCTTTTTTCCAGGAAAGTAGTATTAAGATCATAAAAAGAGGATAAAGTCTCACCCAGTTCCATCCACGTTGTTCAAAAAATGCTAGTTAGTGCTTATCTTCGGTTGTCAGAAGCTTCTGACTGGCCACACAAATGTAGCCAGTCTTTCCCCTGCTGGTTTGGAGGGCTTCCTTGGATCCAGCAGAAGGGCCACCACCCCTTCACAATCAACAAGGGTCCCCTCCTTCTTTGTTGCCTTTCTCGGGTGACCCTTTTAAGGGTCCCCAGCGAGGTGAAATCGAACTTGAAAGATGGAACCCCGTCTTCCTACACCCATCATGCTGTGGCACCTAACCAGAAGTCTGCAGCTTCAAATCTTTCATTCTGCATGACAACCTACACAGAAATCTGTTTCCCTGGAGATGAGTTGATCTTGTTTGGTTGCATGCATTGCAATTATGTTTGCTCATATTTATCTTAGCCATTGCTTTTTGTTGTTGTTGTCTGCTATGTTATATCTTCTTGAGTCCTCCTTTCCCTCTATATATTTTACGAGCAGTATGACAAAAAAAATTGTCTCTTCCTCTATGAAACACACTAGTTCAGGTCACAATGCCCTCACATTGTGCTTCTTTAGTCTTTTATTTATTACCATTATATTGAATCTTTTCTCCATGTATTTAAGGCAGTGTTCATTTTCATCTTCACAGTACTGAGAGGTAAATCAGACTGAGAAAGGACTCTTCTAGACAATCAGCCTTTCAGTCTCCCAAACCTTCTGAATTCATTTTAAAAAGAATTTGAGAATGATCCATGCTGTTTTGATTATTTTCAGATTTCTAATTTATTTCTAATTTTTTTAAAATTCTTAAACTTATGGTTATTTTTTTTTTATTCAGAAATAAAGCTAAATTCACTAGGTGGTTTTTCAAACTTGTCATTTCTGAAGATTTATAATAGTCTTAAGATAGTTAAGCAGGCAATTTCTGAAAGTAATTAGAAAGTAAGATTAGCAAACCAAAGCTCCACCATGACTGTGAACATGATGGCTGATTATTTCATCTCTCAATGCTCAAACCCATGGGAGACTGCTATTTTGTAATCTCTGGAGCACATATGGGTGATCTCCCATCCTCTCCTTATCTGGAGAGGTTTTGAAGAACCAACCTACTCATTGGTTTTTCAATCTTTGTCATTGTCTCCACTTTTTGAGAGATGTGCTTTGTTCGCTTCCCCCAGAAGTCTATCAAATCCACTTTCATGCCTCTCCCTACATCAAATCATCTGTGAATGAAACACCATCAGTACAGAGTTTGCTTGTGATTGCTTGCAAGGGCAGTTATAGAGTCATGTGATCAGTAGATTGGTTCATCTTGCCTTCACCATTAAGACTCAAGCTTTGTTCGAAAGGGTTCAAATACTGTAATGCCTCACTGATTTTCATATGTCAGTGGAGAATGGAATCTGGGGTTCAAATTTCTACTTAGCACTTTAACTGTTCTTCACACAGATGTGAGAAATAGGATAGCAAGTTCAGGACTGACAATTTTAGCAGCAGCCTCATGTGTAACATTCAAATCCACCCTAAAGGAAAGCTATTTAAGACCCCCTGGCAGTCTCTGGTTCTCAGTCCCTAGCACATTATTATAATGTATTCCATCACCAATTCAGAGAAGAAAAACTTCAAACATAAATAACAAATCTAAGAAAAATAAACCTCTCAGTCTGTCAGTGGAACTGAATGAATCAGCCCGAAAAAGGTCTTTTTCAGTCCTACAACTGTTCTGTTAAATTTTTTGCACCATCCTGGTAATCTTTTTTAAAAAAGCAAAAAACAAAACAAAAAAAAACCCTTTGTTTTTCTATACATTTCTCTAATGTATGCACTTTAATGTAAATTTTAAGCCATGCATTATAAAACCTGGGAAAGTCCAGAATTGCTAAAACAGATTGTGTGGTGAAATAAAAATTAAGTCAGTTCACTTTGAATATGTGGACCAAATAAAAATCTGCTCCTTAATACTATTCCTCCTCCTCCTCCTCCTCCTCCTCCTCCTCCTCCTCCTCCTCCTCCTCCTCCTCCTCTCATTTTTTAAAACTTTCCTTCTGGTTAATTCTATTTAAAAAGGAAACCTTGCATTGTACTGTGAACTTTCCCTCAAGGAAGAGATGGCCCTCTAATGTAGCAGACGCACTTAACACACACTTTGGAAAGATGCTCAGATAAACTGGTGATGACAACCACCCAGAAGCCTATAGAGAATGGAACTAAATCAGCCATTACAGCAACATAAAGCAGATGTTTCTACCGAGCATCATTTGTGCATCAGGCCAGCACAAATAAAATTGCTGAAGTAGGAGGAACAGTTGCTTATGAAAAGATTGCACACCTGATAATGTGAACTTCCTGTTGTCCTGGTTTGTTTGCAGTTCGCCTCAGGGATGAAGAGCAGGACAGAGCAGGAATGACTGCCAAGCAAAATCAGCTCTTGAAGTCACTCTGGGGGTTGCTGTGCAGATTGTCTCCTGTGTAGCGTACACAGTGCCTCCCTCTGAAGGCGGGCTGTGATTTTTCCTGCTCTTTCCTAAGCTGTCTGCATTAGCAAAAGGCAGGGAGGTTTAATCTTAAATGATTGATTGGCCCACAAGGACATTAGGAACTTTTCTATGTAAAAAGTTTCAGTGGATCAGTTCCAGGAAAGCTAGCCTTAAATCTACAGTGTGGAACAACAATTACCTGATATCAGAAATCTTTCAGAACTTTCATTGGCCAGAAATCAAAGGCTTCAGTTATAATTTTAAACAATTTTTTAAAAATATCAGGTTCTTAAATAAGCATAATGAAATGCGACTGGTACAACACACAAACTACGTATGCATACATTTTCACATGCAAAATATACCAAACCTCATTGTCATTTTGAATTTGGTCAGAGAAACACATATTATCTTCATCCAGCTTCACTTCAGGGAATTCACAAGATACAACATATTAAAGGCTCTGGTTGCATTTCCACAGAGCTTATGCACAAGATGTCCCAGTAGTAAATTGTATCGCATATAAACCAAACTTTGCCCTCAGCTCTTGTATCTATCACATACTATATAATCTGAGTATTAAAAGCTATAGCAGTGTAGATGTGAACTGTCAGTCTAATGAATTATGAAGTGATCAGAGCCCCACATCTGATCAGAATGAGACTATCCACAAAATGTTATTTATAGAATAAATAAATTCAGGTTCCTTTAATATGTTTTAATGTTTTTAACATTCTTCTGGACAGCGGCATCTATCTATTTTTTATTCCTGCAACATTAAAAGGCATTAATTCCTCAGGAACATGCAATTATCTTAAGCTTTGTGCTGCTGTATTTTGAAATACATACAGTATGTGGATCCAGATATTTTTTCTATTATGCTCATATTTACTGGGCTGGCAGGTTGTTCAAAATATATTCTACATCTGCCATATGCATGCTTGTAAATCTGAGAGTGGGTGTGGCAGACTTATGCCCCCTTCCCGGTTGGGGTCTTATTCTGGGCTAGCCTGCCAAGCCATCTGGCACTATCAGACTCCCACAAGCAGAGAAGCAGTGATTCCAAAAAAGAAAATATCATCTTAGGCCAGGGGTAGGCAACCTTGGCTCTTTTATGACTCGTGGACTTCAACTCCCAGAATTCCTGAGCCAGCCATGCTGGCTCAGGAATTCTGGGAGTTGAAGTCCACGAGTCATAAAAGAGCCAAGATTGCTTACCCCTGTCTTCGGCCAACACACCTGAGACTATAGCTACTTCTGCTCTCGTACCCAAAAAACTGTTGTCAGCATTAGCCACAGCAGGAAACACTTAAGAGAGGAAGGGAATGATTTCAGTGTCTAAATTTCTTTCCTGAGTCTACTTCTGCTTCCCTGATTCTGCCCATTTTCAACAGAAAAATGGTCTGGTCTTACTTAGCCTGATCTAGTTAACTTGGGTTTAGAGGAAAACCAAGACAGTGGAAGAGGACTGTAGAACTGAGTTGACTTAATGGACTGTGGCTACTGTGTTATCAAGGAATAAATAAGCTGCTAAGGAAGGATCAATCCTCACAGGTTAGATCTTTGGCTAAGACTGAGAAGCAGAACAAGAACATATAGATAATCCTCGACTTATGATCACAATTGAGCCCAAACTTTCTGTTGCTAAGCAAGGCAGTTGTTAAGTGAGTTTTGCCTCATTTTATGACCTTCTTTGCCATCATTGTTTATTTATTTATTTATTTATTTATTATTCCAATTTGTATCCCGCCCTTCTCCTGAAGGACTCAGGGCGGCTCACAACATTATTAAAACAGAGAAAGACCCACACACCCCACCGAATAAAACCAAATTAAAACCAAAATTTTTGTGTTGTGATAATTAAAATTTCTAAAAAACCCAATTTAAAAATCCTCCCTAGGCCAGGCCCGCTTGTTGGAAAAGCCATGTCTTGAGGGCGCGGCGGAAAGTAAGGAGATCCGGAATAATCCGGATCTCGGGGGGTAGTTCGTTCCA